>NC_134867.1:11954520-12254520 GCF_049852395.1 Peromyscus maniculatus bairdii
CTCTCAACATGGCTGAGGATATCAGGTAACTTATCAATCCCAGTCTCTGCTCTCAGCGAGGCAGGGCAGAAGGCTCAGCAAGTGTTTGGACCCCGAGAACCACAGGAAGGCTAGATGCAGGAATGTGGTCTGTTATCAAAGCGCTCCGGTGGGGAGATGGGAAGCAGAGACAGGAAAGGCCTAGGAGCCCATGGTGAACAACAAAAGGCCTGCCTCACACATACTGGGAGCAAGGACTGACATCTGAGGTTGTCCTTTCACCTCCCTCCACATGTGGTCTGTGGCATGTGTGCAGTCACTGCCATACACCAACACCCTCACACTCATGAGTACACACACACACACACACACACACACACACACACACACACACACACACACTTTAAACAAGAGAGGAGTTTCTCCTGGAGCTCTCTGTCCTCTTGTCTCAGTGAAGCTTGCATACACAGCCATCAGCCCAAGACTTGACAGCATGACACATAGGGAAGCATGGTACTCAGGGATTCAGACTGACTCTGCAGCTGAACTGTTTGGGCTTGAATACTGGATATACAACTTGGTTGCTGTGTGACACCTCAATAATTACTTAATCTCTCTGTGCCTCACTCTTAATTGGAAGAAAACTTGACGTATGGTATGTGCTGCTATTGTAGGCCTTATTATTGTTTATGTCTGCGACTAATGACCTACTTTTTGGACTTTATTTCATTTCATTAATTAATTAATTAATTTATTTATTGGTTTTTCAAGACAGGGCTTTTCTGTGTAACTGCCCTGGCTGTCCTGGAACTCACTTTGTAGACCAGGCTGTCCTCGAACTCACAGAGATCCACTTGCCTCTGCCTCCCGAGTGCTGGGATTAAAAGCATGTGCCACCACCGCTCGACTGACTTTATTGTTTTTTAATGATGCTGAGGCTGAACCCAGGGTTTTCCGAACACCACTGAGCCATGTCTTCAACCCTGTATTTATCTTGATGGAATACAGTCCATACTCTCAAGAACAAGGACAGGGAAAGTATGGTTCCTGAGTCTCTGTAGATCTTGGATCTCACAATGCCCCTTCCTTATCATCATGAGCACAGGGAACATAGGGACACATCTCCATGCCCAGCAGCTTATTTGACTATTCTAAGCTTGTTTTGTTTTATTTTTAATTCATTTTTACTTTCTATACAAGTACTTTGCTTGTGTGTATGGCTGTGTACTACATGTGTGCCTGGTGACCCCAGAGGCCAGAAGAGGGCATCAGATCCCCTGGAACTAGAGTTACAGACAGTTGTGAGTCACCTAGTGGGTGATAGAAAACGAACCTGGGTCCTCTAGAGAGCAACAAGTGCTCCTGACCATTGAGTTATCTCTCCAACCCCACAAGCTTCTTACTAAATAAATCTGCATTATTTTTATGTTTTATAATCCAATTTCTTGTTCTGGGTTTGTCCTTTTTCATATACGACCTGGTCTAGTTTCTAGGCTTACTATTGTGCTAAGGGTACTATCACAGTGTGTCTAAAATGTCTGAATTGTCTTGGTTCCTCTAAGTTCCTTTCATCAGTTTGGTTTAGACTCTCTTTAATGGTGGGCATTTTCTCAATGCCCTGTGGTCCTCTCTTCCATATTCTTCTCCACGGTGAGGCAGCTGAGACAGGTCCTTGTAGGGGACTGTTCACGGATACAGGATGTTTACTGAGTGGTCCCTAAACTGCCCCTTTGCCACCCTTTTCTGTGGGGCTGGGCAGCTTCCTAAGAATGAACGCTTCCTGCTTTCTCGGGTGAGTATGAGGGACTTTAAGCTGGCTGCTAACATTTTGAGAGTCCCCTATTGCACCCTCAGCTGTGCCTGTAACCATTCTTACATCCGCAGACTTACACAACACTGCCAATCACAACCACGAAGTTAAATAAATCCCACGGGACTCTGGATGGAAAGGTGTCCAGTTTCTGCAGCAGTTTCTGTACTAAGAGAGCAGACAGGCCTCTCCGGTGCCAGCCCCCGTCTACGCCCTTTGCTCCTCCCACTTCAGCAGGCTCCCGACCCTTCTGGCTTTGACAAGGTCTCAGAATGGGTGTTCAAGGCCCAAGTTTGTTTTAAAATAACCCCAGGAGCTGACAGATGGAGCTCCTGCCCCTGTGCAGTGTGCACAGGAGTCCACAGATGGGAAACTGCCGTCAGTTCAAGGGTGCTGCTACTACCATGTCCAATTCCCAAAAGCCAGTAGGAAAAATCCCAAAGTTAATTAGCATTCGCAACAGGCACCAGTCCCGCACTGCAGCATCCATGCATTCAGTCAAGCAAATACACTAGTGTGGCCTCGAGCTTACAACGAATGGTTTACCGCGCAAACATGGAGGTTATAAGGGATCCACCTGTGAAGAAAACGGGCTTCCAGCATGCATTAGGAATTGTCTTCTAAGATCAACTACACACCAAGGGTATTGAAAATAGGAGTGATTTCAACTTACCTCTCCAATCTGCTTAATCCACAAATCTCTTCCAAGAAGCTCTTGATGTAAGACTACAGGTGCTGAGTTCAGGTTCAAAGTCGTGGAGTCACTGGTCTGGTCTTTAATAAAGGGCTGGAGGTCAGCATTGATCTAGAAGGAGCAGTCAGGGGAGGGGCATGAGTACAATGGATCAGTTCAGGAAGCACCAGTCACAGTGTCTCCATGCACCGTAACAGGAGTTAATGAGCATCAGCATCCTGGAGGGCTTAGCAACGATCTTTAAAATTCTTCAGAATTTCATTGTCATAGTGTGTGTGCCTCTGGGGATGAGCGTAGGACCTGTGTGTAAGCAGTCACTCTGCCATGGAGCTACATCCTTAGCTCCTTCTCCTTTAAGTGAAATGTAGAGACTTAAATAAACACTTAATAAATACAACCAGTTTATAAAGAAACCCAAGTTTTACAAAAATATGAAAAATTCACCTGGAAATGACACACACACACATATACACACAGAGAGACACATAGATACACATGCACGTATATGCACACACACACACACACACACACACATACACACACACACACAAGCATGTATGTATTCCTGCCTTGTATGAGTTATGTAACATCTGAAAGTATGTGACTGAAATTTTGGGATTAGTATGCTGTTTTCTGAGGCAGAGTCTTTCTGTTATGGAACTCTGGCTGCACCAGGTAACCAAAAATTTAAAGTCGGATGGAGGACCACAAAGCAATGGGTCTAGTGGTATTTTATAGTTCACATGTCTTTGAAAAGAATGAGTTATTAAGTATTTCTCCCTTTTAGCCTCTCCTACTCTTGGGAATGCTCTCACTTTTTCTAATAAAATTATGCTCCAGTGTTGATAAAAAAATTAAATCACATATTAAAATTAAAGCTTTCAATTTTATTCAGTACAATTTTTATGGACTTTTCATAATTTGTCTATCATACAGATTTAGAAGGGAACTATAGCAAAAATAAAAAATAGTCTACCATTCTGTGGAGGTGATATTACATGTTATTTAGTAATTTGAAGGAGTTATTTCAGAATTATTTCAGGTAATAAGAAAACATAAACATCAAAATTACATAGTATTTGCCAATTATACTGCTTATATAATAACTACCACCCTCTCTGACAATTTCACACATACAATAAACATTTTTCAAGATATAAAAGCAGCTTATTAAGTGCCAGCAGTTTTCTGTGTACATTTATCATATTTCAGTATGCAGAAGATACCTTATGACTCATGGCCATGTGCTTCCCATACTGAAATGCCATGTCTTGGACCTCAGCATCATGCTTCGCTAATTCCATTGCGGCCTGGCAGCTCTTCGCCAGCAAGGCACAATGGGACAGAAAAGTCTGCTCCTTCCAGGTCGACATTCCAATATTCTCTGTGATAGAATGGCCCTAAAAATGGAAAAAGGCCAAGATGAAAAGGCTTTAGATAAATGTAACTGTGTTTTTGAAAGATAAAAGCTTTAAGAGCTGGACAGGTCTGGGTGGTGTACAGTTGCAATCCCAGTAAAAGGCAGGAGGACTGTAAATTCCAGGCTAGCTAGCGCTACCTATCTTAAGAAAACAAAAACAAACAAAAACAAAAAAACAAAACAAAAAACAAAGTAAGAACAATTCCAAACACTCCCACTTCCTCAACAAGAGAGAACTAAGAAGCTGAGCCCTGGCTCTAGGCACCAAGAGCAGCACACTGGGTGACTGTTTCATTTGGGGTAAAAGCACTTTCTGTAAATTTTAAGCTTGAGAACTTCTATAATATATATACTATCATTTAAAACAAACGTATAGAAGCTTAGGCCTCTAAATTGATGCCTGTCAGTTCTTGAATGTCACTCACTGAGTGTTCTGAAACACGAGGATCCTGCTGCATTCAACTCATATGGGAATAGTAAGGGCATAAAGAAGACAGCATACACCAGGAAAACTAGAATTACTACAAACAAGATTTTTGAACATACCAGCAGAGGGCACAATCAATAACACAGTCAACTATAAAACTAATCAGAAAGTGTTATAGACAAGGTCTTTTATTCTACTATATACACATATATTTAAAAACAGAGAGCTAAGCATGGTGTCACATACCTGGGGAGGCAGAAGGACCTAGAGTTCAAGGCCAGCCTGGACCACATGAGACTGTTTCAAAACCCAAACCCAAACAATACAACGAATTAAAGGCTATGAATACGTTTGGTCCTGATGGGACGAAGGTGAGTGAGTGAATATAAAGATGCATCATGTTCAAGTGAGTGGGACCCAGGAAGCTAGTCCAGGGCAGTTAACAGCACCATCCCGTCCTGAAAACAGGCAAGTGGATTCTAAACACCACAAAGGAGGAGCAACATGCATGCTCCGTTCCCTGGCCAGTGCCACATAACTACCAGCTGACCTTCACTGTGAACCAGAAGAAACCTCTCCTTTCAAAAGCAAGGAAGGGCAGACGGGAGAAGGAAGGGTGTCTCAGTCACTGTTCTATTGCTGTGAAGAGACACCATGACCAAGGCAACTCTCAGAGGAAGTGTTTAAACTGGGAGCGTGCTTACAGTTTTAGAGTGTCAGTCCGTGATCATGATGATAGGAAACAGACAGACACGGTGCTGGAGCCGTAGGGAGCTTTAACATCCCGATCCATCTGCAGCAGTTGAAGAGAGACACTGGTCCGGGCACAGGCCTTTGAAACCTCAAAGCCCATCCCCAGCAACACACTTCCTCCTCCGATTAGGCCACACCCCCAATCCTTCTACTCCTTCTCAACAGTTCCACTCCCTGGTGACTAAGCATTCAAATAAATGAGCATACAGAGGCCATTCTTTTTTTTTTTTTTTTTTTTGATATATATTTTTTATTTTATAATACCATTCAGTTCTACATATCAGCCATGGGTTCCCCTATTCTCCCCCCTCCCACGCCCTCCCCTTACCCCCAGCCCACCCTCCATTCCCACCTCCTCCAGGACAAGTCCTCCCCCGAGGACTGTGATCGACTTGGTAAACTCAGTCCAGGGAGGTCCAGTCCCTTCCTCTCAGACTGAGCCAAGTGTCCCTGCATAAGTTCCTGGTTTCAAACAGCCAACTCATGGAATGAGCACAGGACTTGGTCCCACTGCCTAGATGCCTCCCAAACTGATCAAGCCAATCAACTGTCTCACCTATTCAGAGGGCCTGATCCAGCTGGGAGCCCCTCAGTCTTTGGTTCATAGTTCATGTGTTTCCATTCATTTGGCTATTTTTTTTTCAATAATTGAGTAAAACTGAAATTTATTATATGCCACAGTCGTCCTAGGGACCTCCATGCTATATATATAGCCTCTATGGTTCTATGGGTTGTGGTCTGATTGTTCATTTTATATCTAGAATCCACCAATGAGTGAGTACATACCATAACTGTCTTTCTGGGTTTGGGTTACCTCACTCAGGATGATTTTTTTCTAGTTCCATCCATTTGCCTGCAAATTTCATGCTTTCATTGTTTTTCTCTGCTGAGTAGTACTCCATTGTGTATATGTACCACATTTTTTTCATCCATTCTTCCGTTGATGGGCATCTAGGTTGTTTCCAGGTTCTGGCTATTACAAATAGTGCTGCTATGAACATAGCTGAGCATGTATCTTTATGGTATGTATCAGCATTCCTTGGGTATATGCCCAAGAGTGGGATGGCTGGGTCTTGAGGTAGTTTGATTCCTAATTTTCTGAGAAACCGCAGAGGCCATTCTTATGCAAACGACCACAGAGGGGTAAAGGCAGGAATAAAAGGAGAAGGAGAAGCCGGGCGGTGGTGGCGCACGCCTTTAATCCCAGCACTCGGGAGGCAGAGCCAGGCGGATCTCTGTGAGTTCGAGGCCAGCCTGGGCTACCAAGTGAGTTCCAGGTAAGGCGCAAAGCTACACAGAGAAACCCTGTCTCGAAAAACCAAAAAAAAAAAAAAAGGAGAAGGAGAGAAGGAAGGAGAACATCAAGGACAATCTTGAGAAAAGAAGGCCATGTACCGTTATGTGAGTCTGGAGTGGGGTATGGCAAACAGGAACATTGAAGTTCACCTAGCCCCACCTGATAATGAGGTGTTAACAAGACTCAGTAATTAAAAAACCAAAAAACTGGAGTTGAAGAGATGGCTCCAGGGAGCACTTCCAGCTCTTGTAGAAGACCTGAGTTCAGTCTCTAGCATCCATGTTGGGTGGCTCACAAACACCTTTAACTCCACTTCCAAAGGATTCAAGTCTCTTCTGGCCTCTTTGGGCATGTATAGATCCACATGTGAGTGTCTATGCATACATACAAATATATGTATACATACACACATAGTTAAAAATGGAAAATAAAAATATGTCTTTTGCACAGACAGATAATGGAACAAAACAGAAAGTCCAGACAACCACCAAACCATATGCCAAGTTCACTCTATTTTACAGAAGAGTTGAGTTGGACCCCGCAGTAAATGTATCATTACTAGAAAGAACTATGTAGATGAAAGTAAGATCTGCTCTGCTCACCTGTCACAGGTAAGTCAGCCTTCTAAATCCCTGGAACCTGTGCAGGTCACCTTGCACAGCACCCAGGCTTTAAGGACCAGATGGAATTTAGGATTAACTGGTGGGCAGTCTGTAACAGGGTCTTCTCTGTTTGAGGCAAGGTCTCAGTTTAGGTAGACCTTGAACTCACTATGCAGCCAGATGAGCTTGCTCCTGATTCCCCTGCCTTCAGCTCCCCAGTGCTGGATCAGTTATGCACACTCACGCCTTATTTACACGTCCTAGTAAGAGAGGCACCAGAATCAGGGCTGTAAAACAGCACTAGGAGCCAAGCAATGAAGGTTAAAACTAGGAAAGGGTCTGGGCAGTGGTGGCCCATGCCTTTGGAGGCAGAGGCATGCTGGTCTCTAAGTTCGAGGCCAGTCTTGTCTACAGAGTGAGTTCCAGGACAGCCAGACCTACGCAGAGAAACACTGCATGAAAAACCAACTCCCCACCCTCCAAAACAAACAAACAAACAAACAAACAAACAAACAAACACAAACAAAAAAACACTAGGATAGGCAAGGGCATGGATTTCCCTACAGAAGTCTCCAGAAGGGATACATTTCTGTCCCCTTCTTGATTTTGTGGCTTCTCATACTTGGCTGATGGAGGGGGAAACTAGATGGAAATTTCTGCATTTCTATCAAAATTACACTAATGTATTTGCTCCACTACCTAGGAATTACACACCTAGAAGTCATTTTATGCATTACACACACGTACAATGGAACCAGTAGAAGGTCACAGTCTCTGATCATCTAGCTGCTGCAGTGAGTGATGTCTGTTTAAAAACAGAATCCAGAATCACACCAGCCTGTAGGCTATGTGCACTGCTGGAATCACACCGGCCTGTAGGCTACATGTACTGCTGGAATCACACCGGCCCATAGGCTATGTGCACTGCTGGAATCACACCGGCCTGTAGGCTATGTGCACTGCTGGAATCACACCGGCCTGTAGGATATGTGCACGGCTGGATCCTCACTGCTTTCTGTTCTCTGCTTAACATTCCACTTCCCTTTACCCATCAATCTACTTCTCTTTCTGGCCTTTCCCATCTCCTTCCTCTGCTTTAAACAGTTTCTCTTTGATCATGTCAGACTCCTCACAACCTCCTCTGGTGAAGGACTTATTGTCTGTCTCCTTCATCAGAGTATAAGTCCATGAAAGCAAGAATGGCAGTCATCCTCAAGGGACCCACAGGCACGAAGCTGGGTGGACATACAAGCACCTACAACAGCATGTGAGGTATTTAATGTGTATTCATCAAATCTCTTCTCCGTCTTTGGTATTCCCTCTCTCTGTTTCCTTTGTGCCTCCTACCTTGGCTGAAATAAATAATCAAAATCATTATCATTTAGTGCCTTTTGTTTGCTCATACAATCTAATAACTCTAAATCCTAACAGTTAACCTTCCCTCTTATGATTAACAAGCAATACGTGTTTGGCCCAATTCTTACCCCAAATGTCCCCCATGAGACTTGCATCGCACTTACACAGGACACTTAGTTATTTCTTGAATATTACTTTTATATTTGTAGGAATTTTGAAATAATATTCTCTTCAAAGGGATTTTCTGTCCACTAAGCTGAATATCTCCAGTATAAATATAAAATATACTTTGAAGAATATTCTCAAATATTCCCACAAATATCTGCTTCTTTTGAAAAATATTACCCAGCTGCAGTTTGATCCAAGGCTAAATTCCCCCAGTTGTGTGAGTGATTATATATCTGTTTCTCTGACAGTTGGCCATAGGTCACTCCTAGTCACTTTCATATTTTTTAATCATTTAGGCATCATGTAATTTTTAATAACTTCTAGTTAAGTGACTAGAATCCTGCTTATCAGTTAAATTTACTATGTAGTGATGTGTGTGTTAATTTTAATTTTAAAGCTAAAGGCTACAACTAACATGGAACATCTTGTATGATATTAGCGGACCAGCCTTTTACACATCCCAGGGGCTCAGGAGAGAGAACTACTGACGGCGAGGACTGTTTTCAGGAAATAGAATCTCAGCACACCGAGCTCTGTAGTCCACTTGCTTTAATTCCTCTGGGATAACATCCTTTATACACAGCTTCAGTTCTGTTCTCGTGCCTAGCTCCTTTCTTGTCTAATTTCTCTCTATATTTATCTACTGCTCCCTCTAAGTTCTATCTTAATTCTCTTGTCTTAATTCTGCCTCATCTAGGTCCTTTTCATCTCATTCTTACCCAGCTAGTACTTCCCCATCTGACTCTTCCTCATCTTCCATCTCGTCCACACGTTCTCTCTGGTCAAAATCCTCCTTGTCCCTCTCCGTTCTCCATCTCTCCATTCCCCCAAGTCTCTCCAGAGTCCAGCTATAAACCCAGGCAATAGCAGTCCCCTGGTTGAGCAAGGTCACCAGGCTTGAATTCCTGTGTGGTCATAAAGGCAGGTAAGAGTTTCCTCAGGCAGTGATTGTCAGGCTTCCAGGGTCAAACGGAGGATGATAAGAGTCACACAGAGGGGCAGTAATTGTTAATTATCATTTGCAACCCAAAAGGAAAGTGACTAATGAATTAACTAAAGGTAATTTGGGTAATATCTAAGAAGAGGGATCTTATGTGCTCAACTATAATCTTAAACATGATTGGTAGAAAATGTTAAAAATCTGTAAGTTGCTAGGTCAATGGGAGAAAATAAAACTGTCTTCTTTTTTCCTGTGGCTCCTATCTGTTCAAGCTATCTGCCGTTTTTTCTGCAGGGTGGGGGAAGGTGTGTTCAGTTGCTAGGCAACCTGTGTATAGCTGGATGCCTCTGGTGATAGTTGAAGGGAGATCTGGAACTAGAGGTAACATTTGGGAAAGGAGGTAGTTAAGCTTAATTGGCACATCCGCCAGGCCTTCTCAAACAGGTAGTCTGGACACTTAAGTCTGTTCTTAGAGACTACAGAGCTATCTCTGATAAGGTACTTTCCTCCATCTGGGGATGGACCTGGCCGGATGCTGCCAATAACGATAATTACAGGGGGCTTGAACTGGGGTCTGGCTCTGCATAGCTTCAGTGAACAAGGTTATCTAAATATTCCTTTAGTAGAGGGGAAATGGTGCCCAGTAAATGATGGAAAAGCTACAACAGCACACAAGAAACTCATAGCAGGAAACGGCTGATAGTCAAATGTCAAATATCACCAAGGCTCCTTGAGCCTCAGCTTGACCTCTGGAAGGCCCTTGGCTTCTTCCAGGTATTAGCTTTGTCATAATCAGGTGAAACCCCACTTTGTATATTTTTTTGTGGCTTGCAGCAGAACTACTAATACATGGTATGCGGGGATGAACCTCAAAACAGGATGCTAACTGAGGAGAAATGATGTAGTGGTTAAGAGCACTAGTTGCCCTTGCAGAACCTGCCTCAGCACACATATGGCAGCTCACCAATGTGTGTAACTCCAGTCAGGGGGAACCTGCTGTCCTTTTCTGATCTCCACGGGACCAGGTACACACACAGTACACACACATGCATACACGTAGGTGCATACATTAAAAAAACAACAACAGTTACTTGAAAAAAATCACTCAATTTATGACTCTTGATCAATTTTGGTTGTTTGTGTAACACATTCACTTATGCATCATGGGCCAGATCTCTGCAAAGCAATCCAGATATGAAGACTGATAAGCAGCTTGTCCTCAACAAGCTCATGGTCCAGGGATGAAAAAACAGAAACATCTGCACACAGAAGACAAAGCTTTCGACACACATTAGAGGTGGCTACCATACCATTTTCTTGGTATTTTAAAATTACATATTAATTTTAACTGTGTATTACTGTATATGTGTATATGTAATTGTGTACATGTAAAAGGCTAATTGCAGGGCCTGAAACCACGGAAGATTTAGTTCTGTTCATTACATATTTCTTACTGGGATTTAGACTCCTTATTATTCATCACTTTTATATTTTTAAATTATTCATGGAACATACAATCCCTGAAAAAGATTATTCAGATAACCAGAAACAATTAATTTATGGTCCCCTGAAATCTACTGCCATAACTTAATTGGACCATAAGTTAATAACTCTGCTCCTAAGTTAATCAGAAATGTTATTCCCTGAACATCAAGTTATTACCTATTATGAATTTGGTTATTAATGAAGCAAAACCCGTCTATTCATTTCTACCAGATTGTCACGTATATACTAGGAAAATAAGCTCTAGGAAAATTAAGGTATAATTTTAAAATGTCAAGAAACTGGTATGACAGCCCACATCTAAACCAGTCTCTTTAAACATCAGATATATAAAATGGGTGTGAAGTGGCTGAATGTAGTCAGAATAAGAGATTAGGATATACTTACTGCAGCACAGAATGTGCAGGTTTAAAAAACATTTTAAATTTATTCTTTGAGAATTCCACACATGCAATCTTATTTATTTATTGATTTGTATATTTATTTTGAGCCAGGTTTCATGTGGGCTAGATTGGCCCTCAACTTCATACGTTCAAGGGTGATCTTGAACTCTGCATCTTCTCACATCTACCCCAGGTGCTGGGATATGGAAATATGCCACTATACCCTGCGACAGAAAGTTTTCTTTTTCCCTTTGTGGTACTGGGGATTGAACCAAGGACTTCCAGTATGCCAGGTAAACACACTATCATTTTTTTATATCCTCAGTGTGTGTGTGTGTGTGTGTGTGTGTGTGTGTGTGTGTGTGTGTGTGTGTGTGTGTGTGTGTTTTGACTATATAGTTTAGGGTGGCCCTGTAATTGTTATTCTCTTCTTTAGCAATGTAAGTGCTAGGATTCTAGGCTTGTGTTGCAATGCCCAGCCTTACAAAGTTTGTTTGTATATTTATCTATTTATTTGTTTGTTTGCGATAGGTTCTCTGTATATATAGCCTTGGTGTCCTAGAACTCACAGAGGACTGCCTACTTTTGCCTTCCAAATGCTGGGATTAAGGGAGAGTAGAACCATCCTGTCCCTACATGAAGACTTTACTGAAGATTTATTTTATATAAAAAGATGATATACTCAGTGAATATTTACTCTTGATGGACTTCCTTTATTTTAGGAAGGGGTAAAATATGTCATTATACATACTGAATAACCGTCAGAGGTATCTTAATTAGACTACTGTAACTTTGCCTGGGTAAAGGTGTTTGAAATAACTGACAGTGGGTTGATGTTGCCCGAGATAGCAGCACTAGTGGTATGTTCCCACGAGTATGGACATCTCGGGTGGGATGGCTGTGGACACTGGTGTGTTAGTAAGAATCTGCTTCTCTCTCACTTTTTGTCAGTGAGTTGCACACTCTTGAGTTGCTTTGCTCATGCGGTAAAACATTTGTTTCTACTCATGGGAGACCATTTGTTACTGTGGCTGTGCGGTAGGTCCTTCAAGGTTAGGTCCATGGTCACTGAACAAACACAAACCTACTGGGCCAGGGAGATGCCAGAATTTGTTGGGACAAACTATTCTGATCAGGAGTTTTAGAAACTCAGAAGCTGACCATCTGTGGAGCTGGAAGAACGGTTTTAAAGTATGCAAAGGTTGGAGCATGTGCCAGAGATGAGGATGTGCATCTCCAGATGTGCCCTCACATACAGTTTCATGCTACCCACTTTAGTCTGGGCCACTGTTTTTTGTTTTTTGTTTTTAAATACAACCTAATGTGGGTTGGATAAGTGACTAGATTCCCTTAATACCACATTCTAATGCTTAAATTACTTCATTTGAATTGGTTTTATTTGGGGGTGTGTGTGAGGGGGTTGCAGGGTCTCATAGAGTTCCAGGCTCGCCTGGAATTCATCACATAGCAGAGGAAGGCCTTGAGTTTCCGAGTGCTGGGATTACAGGTGAGGCTGCCATGCTTAGCACACCTGGAAATAGAGTAAGGGGCTGGAGGGACGGCTCAGTCATTAGGAGCACATACTGCTCTTGTGAGGACTTTAGCACTCACGTCAAGTGCCCACAACTGCCTGTCCCTCCAGCTCTAAGAATCTGACACCTGGAATTTGAGGGCAATGTATTCATGTGTACTCTGCCACATATAGATAATTAAAAATAAATAAATCTTAAATATGAAAGTAAGACAAATATAGAAAAACTTCTCAACTCTCTGAAGTTCAGGGCTAGGAGGAAACCAAGGAGACAAAGGGAGCCTGATTTGTCCTGTTGGTTAATGACATGATGATGACATTTTTGTATTACTTAACATGTAGTTAAAACTTAAAACCCCAAGTTTTATGTATCATAATTCTTTTTTTTTTAAGTTTTATTTATTTGTTATGTATACTTGCATGTATCCCTGCAGGCCAGAAGAGGGAGCCAGATCTCATTACAGATGGTTGTGAGCCACCATATGGGTGCTGGGAATTGAACTCAGGTCCTCTGGAAGAACAGTCAGTGTTCTTAACCTCTGAGCCATCTCCCCAACCCACGTATCATAATTCTTAATTACTTAATAGGGAAAGAAGTTCAAGAACATATTTTGAGCAAGACCAGGCACAAATAAGTGGTAGAGATACTCCTCAGATATACAGCAGCTGGATTCTATTTTGCTTAACATATAACAGTAATATATGCATGCTTAATATGTTTTTTAATTTGAAAAGTTTTATGTGTATGAGTGTTTTGTCTGCATGCATGTCTGAGTACCACACACATGCCTAGTATCTATAGAGGCTAGAGGACGGTATCAAATCCTTGGACCTGGAGTTATAGACAGTTATGAGCTACTATGTGGGTGCTGGGACTTGAACAAGGGTCCTCAGGAAGAGCATCAAGTGCTCTTACCCACTGAGCCCTCTCTCCTGCTCTCTTGATACCTTCTAGGGGAAAAAGGTTGTAGGAGTGAATGATGCATATCATTAATATTTAGAAAAAAGTCACTTAACCCTCTATACAAGCTTAGTAGCAACACCCCTTGTAGAAATGCATTAAGGAGAGCCGGGCGTTGGTGGCGCACGCCTTTAATCCCAGCACTCGGGAGGCAGAGGCAGGCGGATCTCTGTGAGTTCGAGGCCAGCCTGGTCTACCAAGTGAGTTCCAGGAAAGGCGCAAAGCTACACAGAGAAACCCTGTCTCGAAAAAACCAAAAAAAAAAAAAAAAAAAAAAAAAAAAAGAAATGCATTAAGGAGGACTGTAATGAGTATGTCTTCAGGAATCATTAGGCAATACTTGGGGGAAAAGGATGGTGTGTTAACAGCCTCATCTAATAGGACAAAAATCATTTATTTTGATTTATCTCCTAGTCACACAGGAGATAGTCAAGTAGGTATCTCTAAGTTTCCCATTCACATAAATCATTTAAAAAGCAACTGGAAAGCTGTGATAAATGTCATCACTAAAACTCTTCAGAAGTGTTTCTAGGGGCTGGGGACATGGCTGAGTGGGTAAAGTGCTTGCTGTTCAAGTATGACCTGGGCTTTGATCCCTAGCATCCATGTCCAGCCAGCGTGCATCTGCAGCCCCAGCTCCAAGGGTGAGAAAGAAGGGCAGAGACAGGTGGGTTCTGGGGGCTCATGGCTCAGCTAGTCTAGCTGAAGCAGCAAACTCTGGGTTCAGTGAGAGACCTTGTCTCAAAAAGAGTAAATCTTTCCTCTTGACTTCCTCAGGATTTGACAGCAGTGAGGGAAACTAATACACGCTCCCGAGCCTATTCCAGGGATTCCTGGCAGGAAGCTTTAATTCCTTACCACAAGGCCACTATGCAGGACTAGTTACAAGATATGAGAACTGGTTTTCCAAAGGGAGTGAGGCACTGACGAGGAAATGCAAGAGAGCAGAGCTTCTGGAAAGGAGAACACAGGGAATACTAGGGGTGGGGCTCACTGATGATCTGGGGGGCTGGCTACCACAGATGGAGCCTGTGATTACATTTATTGGTTCAACAATCTCAACAGTTTAGTCTTTTCAAACAGTCTACCAAATTGCATTCCAGAAAGAGGCTTCTGAGCCACATACTGACTGGCCAACTTTGAGACTGTCTTGCCTCTGACCAAAATTACTATTTGGTTGTTAACAAGTAAAAAGTACACATCATTACAACCAGAGAAGTCATTTCACTGATTAGCTGATTGCATCTCTTCTTTTACACCTTGATCCATGCATAAATTTAGCTTAAGTGAGGACGAGCAGGTAGCGGGGTAAAGCCAAGTGTAGCCTATGTGTCACCGATGATGGAGTGAGGCACAAATAAGGTACTCTTGACTACTGCTACAGATGAACATCTGTGTCTTCTCAAATGGAAACACTGAAGCCATGGTCCTAAGCATTGCTATCTTTACAAGAAAGTAATTAAGGTTACATGAGGTCATAAGTCAGTGGCCCCAACCAGTAAGATTAGTGCCCTTGATTATTATTAGATACCAAAACTCTCTACTACTGTAAGACAAACTGCAAAACAGTCTGATTAATAAAGACCCGGAGCCAGATATTGGGGTAAATTCTGAAAGATCAGACGAAGAGGACAAGCCAAAGCCAACCTTACCTTACTGACCCTCAGCTTCCAAACAGACCTACTTCCTGTATATCCATGCCTTTCTGTTCAGCTAACTCATTTTCTCTCTCCACCCAGCTACATCACTTCCTCTTCATGCCCAACTGTCACTTCCTGTCTGTCTGTACAGACCTCCATACCATTATGGTTAACTAGTGTTAGAATTTAAGGCGTGTGCCACCATTGCCTGATTTCTATGGCTAATATAGTGGCTGGCTTTTCCCTCTGATCCTCAGATAAACTTTTTTGGGGAACACAGATAAAACATCACCTCATACTACTGTCTTTCTTTGCCATGTGAGGATACCTCTGCTTCCCAAGTGTTGGGATTAAAGGTGTACATCACCACTGCCCAGCAAAAAAAGAAAAGCAGAGGCAGGCAGATGTCTGTGAGTTCCAGGCCAGCCTGGTGTACAGAGCTAGTTCTAGACCAGCCAGGCTACACACTGTAGAGGGTGTGTGTTGAATGTTTTTCTTTCTTTGCAGCCAGGTCTTACTACGTGCCCTGGCCGGTCTGAAGCCTGCAGTGCGCTTCCTGTCTCTGCAGTGAAGCCAGTGACTGTGGGGAGCAGCATTCCCTCTTCGCTTCTGACTGTGCCGCACTGTGAACAGCTGCTCTACACTCCGCCCACTAGGCTTCCCTGCCATGATAGACACACCCAGAGTATGAGCCAAGGCAAACCTTTCCTTCCCCAAGTTGCTGTCAGATACTCTGTGACTAGTGACTAGTAAGCATATTTATACACCTCTTCCCATATCTTTCAGCATGGTCTGAAAAACCAGAATGTTAATAAATTGTCTTACAGGTTTTTGAAAATATCTACATTCTGGTTATCCATTTCAATTCATCTCAAAATTAGTGGCATAAAACAACAGTCATTTTATTATTTGCAGATATTTTTGTGGGTCAGAACTTTAAATGAGGCTCTGTGAAGATGGTATATCTCTGTTTCATAATGGATCTCAGTTGGGAAGGCCAGAGATACTTGGGGTCAGTCGGAAGGCTGGTTTGTTTGTTGAGACAAAATACCCAACAAGATGCTCTCAAGGGAAGGAGAGTTTATTCTGGCTTATGGTTCCAGGAGACACAGTCCCTAGCGGGAGGCTAGCAGATCCCAACACAGTCAGAGTCAGGAAACAGACGGAGAAGAAAGTAAAGCTTGGCTGTAGAACCTCAAGGCTTCTCCCCCAGTGTCCCACTTCGGTTCCACAATCTCCCCAAACAGTGCCAACTGGAGACCAGCCATAAAACACAGGAGCCAATGGGGGGCATTTTACTCTTAAACCACAACAGCTGGGGATAATTCCAGTGGCTGGGGGTGGACTAGCTGAACTGCCAGGGATCTGATTCCAGCGAGACGACTTATTCACGCACTCACCAATCAGTCCCATCTGGTCCTGGAGAGTCTAGGAAACTTTTCACATACAGTGGTTGAGTCCCAAGAAGGTACTGTGAGAGGGAATACTTCAGGAGAGCAATGAAGACCCTCCAGTGACTGGGGGCCCTCACGGGACCACTCCAGTGATAGTCTATTGCCTGTGGTGTTCTTAATCCCTCTAAAATTCCCAGGAAAAAACATGGGTTCCCATCACCAAATAGGAGGCTATGGGAAGAGACTAAAAAAATTTCTGTTCTCCTCATTTTTAACTAATATAGGCTATTATTATTTTCTTTATTATTTATTTGTTTGTCTTTTGAGACAGGGTTCCATGTAGAGCAGACACTAGACTCACACTCACCTCTATGTCGCTAAGAATGGCTTTGGACTTCTGATCAGTCTGCCTCTATCATCTGAGGACTGGGATTGCAGGACTGCTCCGTTAGGCTTGGTTCATGTGGCATGGGGATGAAACCCAGGGTTCCACGCATGCTAGGCAAGCTCTCCACTAACTGAGATTCATCTCTAGCCCTCTTTTTTCTTTTTTTGGAGACTGGGTCACCTACATCCCGGGCTGGCCTTAAAATTTCTATGTCTTGGAGGGTGACCTTGAATTCCTGATCTTAGTTCAGTTCACACATCTGGTCCTGCATGTGCTCACCCTGAGATGTTCATGAGAGTTCAGGAGGGAGTGTTGAGTAAATAGCTAGCATCAGCTTCAGAGCTCTGGAGTGGCTGGGGGAGAGGCAAGGTGGAGACTCAGTTACATACAGATAGGTCCTGACCGAGGGCGTGGGTTCCACTTCTGAGATTGTTTTCTTGTCCTCTGAACAGAACGGTATTCTTTAATCTTCCAGGACTCATTCTCTCTCTCTCTCTCTCTCTCTCTCTCTCTCTCTCTCTCTCTCTCTCTCTCTCTCTCTCTCTCTCTCTCTCTCTCGCTGTCAGACTGGGTGGCAAGCACCCTTACACACTTAGCTATCCCATCAGCTCAGCTCTATTGCTAATAAAGGGTTCATAATGACAACCCAACCAGATTCCAATAGAAACAACTGAATTAGATTTTATACTCCAATCTCTTCACTATGTCAACTATCAGGAGATGGAGTTCCTTTTCTGAGAGATAGTGTCTTTACTAAGACATCACCACTACTCTCTGGTTTCTAAGTGATGTTGAAAACCAGTTGTTTGTAATTCTATGTTGAAAGCACCACTCTTACATAATGGTTTAACAAAAAGAGAAACGGCTGGTGGCGCACACCTTTAATCCCAGCACTCGGGAGGCAGAGGCAGGTGGATCTCTGTGAGTTCAAGACCAGCTTGGTCTCCAAAGCGAGTTCCAGAAAGGCACAAAAGCTACACAGAGAAACCCTGTCTCGAAGTAAAGAAAATCACTATTTGTGTTCTTTGTTTATTTCTTCTAAAGTGCCTGGATCACACTCAGGACCTGGTACCTGCTGAGCAGTCACTTGAGCAATATCCCCAGCCCTTTGTTTAATGTCTGGAAAAAACAACAAGAACTCTCTATAGCATTAGTAATCAAATAATGCAAACTCCAGAACACGACATATTGTCTTTTAGTGTTCGTCACGAAGAAATGATGCTAAATTCAAAATCCAATCACAGCAGAGAAAGGTCGTGCTACAGTCACTCCAACTTGCTCCCCATAGTCTCCATTTCATTTATCCTTCTCTGTGCACCAGTGCCCATTGACTCGGCAGTCTACAAGGATGAATCTCCACTCCCATCTCTGAGCTCTTGACGTTTGTATCTGAAAAGTCTGCCAGACGCCCACATTAATCTAACCTCAAGTACACTGATGTACTTTTCTCTAACAGCAATCCTCCTTTACAGCGACTTTATCACCTTTCCCTCCCGGTCAACCAGGCACAGAGCTGGTGTCAATTTTTATTTCTTATCCCATGACTGGCGTGCTTGACACACACCCCGATGAGCACTTAGTATAGCGACAACACAAAGGCACTAATATTTCACAAGGGGGGAGGGTGCTGTGTTTGTTATTTTATAAAAAAGATGTCATAATGTAGGTCAAAAAGTCTTTCGGTCTAGCACTTCTGGCTAAAATACATGGAACAGGATGATCACAGTCAGTGTCCTATTGCTGTGAAGAGACACCATGACCTCAGCAACTCTGATAAAGCCAACAAGTATTTAATTGTGGGCTGGCTTACAGTTTAAAGCTTTAGTCCATTATTGCCATGGAGGGAAGCAAGGCAGCACACAGGCAGACATGGTGCTGGAGAAGGAGCTGAGAGTTCCACATCCTGATCTGGAGGGCAGAGGGTGGGGGAGGGGAGGAGAGAGAGAAGAAGAGAGAGCGAGAACAAGCGCGCGCGAGAGAGAGAGAGAGAGAGAGAGAGAGAGAGAGAGAGAGAGAGAGAGAGAGAGAGAGAGAGAGACATATATACATACAAACAGACAGACAGACACTGGGCATGGCTTGGGCCCGTGAACCCAAAGCCCACTTCCAGTGACACACTTTTTCCAACAAGGCCATACTTCTAATCCTTTCAGATAGCGCCACTCCCTGGTGACGAAGCATTCAAATCTACGAGCCTATGGGAGCCGTTCTTACTCAACCCATCACATTCCACTCCTTAGCTCCCATAGGCTTGCAGCCACATAATAACGCAAAAATGCATTCAGTTCAACTTCAAAAGTCCCCACAGTATCATAGTCTCAACACTGTTTAAGAGCCCAAAGTTCAAATCTCTTCTGAGAGTCATGGCAATCTCTTAACTATAAATGTTATTTATTAAGCAGCACACTGTTATTCATTAAGTGGTGCTGTTTACCATGTGAGAAAAGCCACAAGGTACGACAAAACCCACTGTAAGAGTTTATGAGGGGAAGGGAACAGAAGGGGGTGCATAGGCCTATGGAAAGATCGTGCAGGAAAAAAGGGTGGAGGGATGAGTGGGACCTGCTTTTATAGATTCCCCGCACACGCGCATAAGGACTTACATAGCTATGCCACACATATGCACAAGTAACATGATCATGCAGCACATGGATTATGTAGGATGTAAGGCCCTGGGATGACTAAGCATCTTGCCATCGCATGCATGGTCATGGGGGAGTTGCTAGGAGTTCTAACAGTAACCCCAGTATAAACAAAACAAAGAAGCAGATCACATATTTCCAACACACAGTGGCACAGGAAATACATACCATTCCAAAAGGAAGGAATGGGAGCATATCGAGAAAATACTGGAATAAAGCAAGATCTAAACCCAGCAGGGCAAACTCCAAACTCTGCACCTCCATGTCTAATGTCAGAGTGCTCTTTAGATCTCCAACTCTTTTCAGCTTTGTTGATTGCAACACACTTCTCTATCTTAGGCTGGTTCTACTCCCTGTTAGCAGCTTTCCTAAAAATGATCAAATCACTTAGATAATTCAGGAGTCAATGATGCTAAAGGTTAATGTGCCTGATAACGGAGCTGTCAAAAACATGGAGGAGAATCAGACAGAACTAGAAGGAGAAATAGAAATAATCCACAATTAAACTTGCTAATTAATTAACTATGCTAGGCTTCGTTCTTTTCCAGACAGTTTCACGTCCCCAGGCTGGCCCTGAATTCCTCCTGATCCTCCTGTCTCTATCTCCTGTGTGCTAGGATTACAGGCATGCACCCTATGGCCAGTGAAAAACCATTATACAGACTCCAATACACCTTTCTCTCAGTGACTGACAGAGGAAGCAGAATGAAAACAACAAGTCGTGAATACTTAACTGACATCACCCACCAAACGGCTTAGTGGCTGTTGAGCTCCAGGAACAACAGAATGTGTGCTCCCTTTAACTGAACATGGAACACTTAGCCAGACACATTATATCTGGGCCATAAACAAGCCTACAATAAATTTAAAGTAACTCAAATTGGGCTGGAGAGATGGCTCAGTGGTTAAGAGCACTCGTTGTTCTTCGAGAGGGCCTGAGTTCAGTTCCCAGCACCCACATGGCAGCTCACAACTGTCTATAACTCCACTTGCAGTGGATCTGATGCCCTCTTCTGGCCTCTGTGGGCACTAGGCATGCACATATTGAACACACACATATGCAGGCAAAACACCCAAACACATAAAATAAAATAAGATAAAATAAGTTAAAAATAACTCAGATCTGATCAAAAGTTTTCTAATAACAATAGCATTATAAATCCATAATAATAAATCAAGACATCTGGAAAATATTCCAAATATTCAAAAACAAAGTAACAAATTTCTTAACCACAAGTCAAAGAAAAAATGAAAATGAAAACTGGTAAGTGGTTTGATGTGTGTGAAATGAAAGGCAACATAACAGAGATTTCTGGGATACCATTAAAGTAGCATACAGGATTGTCATCCAACTAGAACATCCTAGCTGAAATACTGGAAAAATTCAACTTCTAACTTAAACCCCAAGGAAGAAAGAGAGAAAGCATAAACTCCTAGTATTAGGAATGAAAAAGACTGATGTCACAGAGTTACAAATTCTGTGACAGTGAATCTGCTACCTTTCGTGAAATAAATTGACTGCCAGAGCTCATGTGAAGGACACAGTTTAAACAGTTCAGTAACTATTAGGGCAATCGAACCCGTAGTGATAAACAAACACACACCTATTCCCACACAGACCCACACAGCTTCACCGTGAGGGTGGCGAATGTTTCACTATCGTCTTGATACTTACACCAGGCAGATATACAGTCAATCCCAAATAATACCAATATTTTCCACTGAACTCAGATATACATATTAACAAAATCTTAGCATTGCAAAGTCAATAATTTATAATTTATAAAAAAGAGATGGTATTATGCTCAAGTAGGGCTGTATGGTCTCATATTTGAAAAATCAATTAATTTGCCATATTCATAGATTATAAAATAATCTAAAAGAGGGTATGTATGAGGCCATAAATTCTATTTTTACTATAGCAAGTAAATAAATAAATAAACCCCCAAACAAACCAAAAACCTCAAAGAAGAAAAACATTTTTTAAAAAAATGGCCATTTCAATAGTTATTGAGAAAAAATTCTATAGAAATCATGTGTGAACACACACACCCAACATCAATTTTTTTATTATTTTTATTATTTTTTTTAAATTTTTTGAAGGTACAATCTTGCTTGGTAGCCCAAGTTGGCCTCAAAGTTTTGATTCTCTTTTGTGTGCCACTATGGCTGTCTTAAAATCCAGTGCTAACTCCTGGCAAAATTCTTAGGAAGCCAGGGAACTTCTCTGCTAAGCAAGGGACTCTAAAAAAAGGCAAGAGGATCTGGGGAGACAGTTGAGTCATGCACGTGTGTGGACTGCGTTTTCATCCAAAACCTATGTAAAGCACTTGGTTTTCATTCCAGTGCTGCTATGGCAAGAAAGGAGCATCCTCTGCAAGCTTGGAGGTGAGTTAGGCTCTCATTTGCAGCAGTGAACAACAGGATCCCCTGCTCCAAACGAAGAGGAAGGTGAGGACTAACACCTGAGGTTGTCCTCTGACCTCCACAGAGGTGCAAGAAATGTGTGTGCCTGCATACACAAGCAAGCATCTCCCTCTCTCTCTCTCTCTCTCTCTCTCTCTCTCTCTCTCTCTCTCTCTCTCTCTCTCTCTCTCTCTCACACACACACACACACACACACACACACACCAAAACAAAAGAAAAATAAAGCCCTAGAACCAAAAGGCCTACAGGTAACATCGGGCTGTCCATCCCTATCACTTCCACATTATACACTTATATAGGATGTGGTTGTTGGGTTGAGGATTTCCTTTTACCCCACACAAGCTAATAAGCTATCTTTTATTATTTTATGAATGGTAGAAAAAACACAATGCTCTTGAGTCAGAGAGGAAGGACTGTGCAAGGAACATGTGCACCATGTGTTTGCATTCGTTACTTTTGATCCAACTCCTGCAGAGGCAAATATAACGGTTTAGATGGATGCTACGATTTTGGAGGCATTGGTCAAATGAAGACCCGAGTTGGGAAGATTTGAAGGTGTGGGTCAAAGCTGAAGACTGAAGGTGGGAAGATCTATTGCTTTTGTTGCAAGCAGTAAGCAAGATTGTTAGCTCATCTTTCAAAGCAACAGACTACATGAAATTTCTGAAAAATGGCCTAGGGAGGGTCTGCAAGGTAGTTCAGCAGGCAAGGATACCTGCTGCCAAGACTGATGCCTCAAGTTCAATCCCCAGGACTGACATGGTTGAAGGAGAGAACTGACTGCTGAAAGTTGTCATCTGACCTTACACATGACCTCCACAGTGGCACGCACACACTCATATACATATACAATATATAGAAATAAAATGTTAAAAAAAAACCCTTGCAGTCTTGGATGACCTTGAAATATGTGTAGTAATGGCAGTGATCTAGGGAACATTTTCTCTACCAATATTACCTAGTGCAAGAAGACAAGAAAAAGAAACAAAAAAAGCATTTACTTTGAAAAGAAGGGTTTGTTTATTCACACGTGTTATGACTGTCTACATGGGGGTTCCACAGAATCTACAAAATCAAAGGCTATTATGACTAACAAACTAGTAAGATTGTAGGAGGCAAGATAAAACAACAATGAACCAACAACCAACAAAACTGCCCAACCCCCCAAAAATCTCCCCAACATCACACAGCCCAATTAAAATGGGCAAAGTATTTATAGAGGCAGTCCACTAAAGGGTATTAGTAGCAAATAAACATGAAAAGATGCAAGACGCTCAACACTGTTGTGGCTAAAACCACAATGAGCTTAAACCGCAAGATAGACCAAAATTATATTTTAGAATGTCTAAAGTATTAAAAAACTGGTCACATTAAGTTTTAGCAAGGTGTGGAAAAACCGGAATTCTCATACATGGCTGACAGAAATGTAAAATGACTCAGCAGGTGAAAGCATGTCTTCAGGTCTCTATTGCTATGATCAAACACCATGACCAAAGCAACTTGCAGAGGAAAGGAACTATTCCATTTACACTTCCAGGCAACAGTCCATCACTGAGGGAAGCCAGGGCAGGAACTCAAGGCAGGAACCTGGAGGCAGGACTGATGCAGAAGCCATGGAGGGTGCTGCTCACTGACTTGCTCATGGCTTGCCCCGCCTGCTTTCTTATAGCACCCAGGACCACAAGCCTGGGGTGGCACCACCCACAGTGAGCTGGTACCTTCTACATCAGTCATCAATCAAGAAAATGCACCACAGGCCTATCTGGTGGGCATGCTTTTTTAATTGAGATTTCTCTTTCAAAATGACTTTAGTTTGTGTCAAGTTCATGGAAACTAGCCAGCACAGAGTACTATATACCCATTGTATGACACACAAAGTCCTCTATTAGGTTTCTATCCAAAAGAAACTAAATAGCAACATGATTATTCCTAGGTAAACCCAAGAGAAACAGTACATATTTACATGGGCTGTTCACACATGAATGCTGCCCATTTAGAATACTTTAACACTGGAAACATCTCAAATGTTCACTAGTAGGTGGATCATAGACTGTGGTAGATGCCTACAACTGAATACTACTTAGCAATAATGGACTATTTTCATATGCAGGATGGATGCATTTCAATATAACTATTCAAAGATCCCAGTCAAAGTATTGATATTTCTAGATCCATTTATATAAAACTCTATCAACTTAATTGTGACAACAGTTTCTTTGGTCCATGCATAACATATATCTAGACATCAGGCAGTGTACTTTTAAGTATTTCTAGTTTATTGTATATTAATAATCCCTCCCAAAATATGAGAAAAATCTTCCATTACAATCATTCTAGATCTTTTGAAATAGTTAATTTAGCAACAGGTGGGTGGGGGCCACTACCAATATGCCAGGTACTGTTTTGGTATTAGAAACACAGTGGCACTTACATTCTTGTAGGAAGAGACTTAAAGTTGGTAAGGATGATAAAAAACACCAGATGGTAACACTTTTGATCAACATAAAAATAATTAAGTAAGATATCTATTAAAATATTTCCAACTGGGTATGTAGCGAGGATT
Organism: Peromyscus maniculatus bairdii; assembly: GCF_049852395.1. Classification (NCBI taxonomy): domain Eukaryota; kingdom Metazoa; phylum Chordata; class Mammalia; order Rodentia; family Cricetidae; genus Peromyscus; species Peromyscus maniculatus. The sequence goes on from NC_134867.1 coordinate 11,979,399, forward strand.
CTGAAAAGGCAATGCCGGCAGTGATATGAATGCCGAGAAGGGCAGGATGTCAACCATACAGTAGCTCCCTTGTTTGTCCTTCTCCAGTTTCTACGATGGTATCAGCTCGACATTCTGGCATTGCAGATCTTCCACCATCGTCAAAAATCATCCCTGTGGGTTCCTCTTTTTTTTTTTTTTTTTAACGATAGGAGCTCAGTTTGTAGCCCTGGCTGACCCAGAACTCACTATGTAGAACAGGCTGGCCTCAAACCCAAGAGATCTACCTGTGTTGTAGAATATTATTTCAAGGTGTGTTACTTTTGTTTATGCTCTGGAATGTTTGTTTAATGATGCCAAGATGTGTTTGATTAAATAAAATTCATCTGCAGTCAGAAGGCTGCGTCAGCAACTAGCTGACAGGAAGTAGAAGGGAGGAGCCAGGTGAGAAAGAGTTTATAAGGAGGGGCAAGGAGAAGCAAGAGGGCTTTTTGGAGGACATGAACAAGGAGAGGAGGTGAGCGACTTGCTATTCAGCCTCTGAAGAGCAGAATTCCACCTTAACTTTGGATCTTGAGTTTTTTTTTTTTTTTTTTTTCCCGAGACGGGGTTTCTCTGCGTAGCTTTGCGCCTTTCCTGGAGCTCACTTGGTAGTCCAGGCTGGCCTCGAACTCACAGAGATCCGCCTGGCTCTGCCTCCCGAGTGCTGGGATTAAAGGCATGCGCCACCACCGCCCGGCTGGATCTTGAGTTCTTTAGGGGGAGAGATGTTTAGTTAAGCTCCCTTCATAGCACTGGAAGTGCCGGGGCCTGAGGAAACATAATTCCCTCTGGCTACGGCCCTTGCGGCCTAAGCGCTGCTGGTAGTAGTGGAGTCACAGCTACTGATTCAGACCGCTGTGGCTTAAAAGGCAGCAACAATTTTAATAAAGGACAATGTACCTGCCTCTGCCTCTAGAGAGCTGGGATTCCAGGCGTGCACCACCATGCGGTGCAGTGTTGTTTTTCCCTGCTCCTTTATTGCTGCGTGAAAGAAACTCCGATTTCAACTGTTTTATCATGTCATTCCTCTCCCTAGAATGCCCTCCATTCTATACATCCCCTCCATCCTTCAATGTCTGCATTCTGTACATCTCCATCCTTCAATGTCTGCATTCCATACATCTCCTCCATCCTTCAATGTCTGCATTCTGTACATCTCCTCCATCCTTCAATGTCTGCATTCTGTACATCTCCTCCATCCTTCAATGTCTCCATTCTATACATCCCCTCCATCCTTCAATGTCTGCATTCTATACATCCCCTCCATCCTTCAATGTCTCCATTCTGTACATCTCCTCCATCCTTCAACGTCTCCATTCTGTACATCTCCCCCATCCTTCAATGTCTCCATTCTGTACATCTCCTCCATCCTTTAATGTCTCCATTCTATACATCTCCTCCATCCTTCAATGTTTCCATTCTACATATCTCCTCCATCCTTCAATGTTTGCATTCTGTACATCTCCTCCATCCTTCAATGTCTCCATTCTATACATCTCCTCCATCCTTCAGTGTCTGCATTCTATACATCCCCTCCATCCTTCAATGTCTGCATTCCATACATCTCCTCCATCCTTCAAAGTCTGCATTCTATACATCTCCTCCATCCTTCAATGTCTCCATTCTGTACATCTCCTCCATCCTTCAATGTCTGCATTCTGTACATCTCCTCCATCCTTCAATGTCTGCATTCTGTACATCTCCTCCATCCTTCAATGTTTCCATTCTACACATCTCCTCCATCCTTCAATGTCTGCATTCTGTACATCTCCTCCATCCTTCAATGTCTCCATTCTATCATCTCCTCCATCCTTCAATGTCTGCATTTTATACATCTCCTCCATCCTTCAATGTCTGCATTTTATACATCCCCTCCATCCTTCAATGTCTGCATTCCATACATCTCCTCCATCCTTCAATGTCTCCATTCTGTACATCTCCTCCATCCTTCAATATCTCCATTCTATCATCTCCTCCATCCTTCAATGTCTGCATTCTATACATCTCCTCCATCCTTCAATGTCTGCATTCTATACATCCCCTCCATCCTTCAATGTCTGCATTCCATACATCTCCTCCATCCTTCAATGTCTCCATTCTGTACATCTCCTCCATCATTTAATGTCTCCATTCTATAATCTCCTCCATCCTTCAATGTCTCCATTCTGTACATCTCCTCCATCCTTCAATGTCTGCATTCTATACAACTCCTCCATCTTTCAATGTCTGTCTCATACAGCCGACCCTTTTTAAAAAGATTTTCTGATTTCCCCACCTAGGTGTGACATCTTGTTTACATTTCTCTCCTGTCATTTTCTGCTTGAGCACAGTTATCTTGCTATTACATTTTAGACAATGGCATAGAGCTCTGCAGGCAGGAATAGCACCTCTGATTTCTAGAAGACTCAATTACCTTATTTTTATATTTGACTCGAAAGCTGCCTAAGCATCAAAGGAAAGAAGTATAAACACCAGACAAATAAAAGAAAAAGACTTATCTTGCCCAGAAATTCTATGACTAATATGTAAAGTATAAACTCTGCTTAAAAAACCCAGTCTGGATCTCTACAATATCAGTGGCTGTTAATTATCCAGAGAACTAGAGTAAAGCCTCTTATTTGGGGTCCAGGGCCAAGCCCCCAGTATAGTCTGCATGAAGACAGGGAAGCAGTGGCTGTTTCTCTTCTTAGTATCAGCGAGGCAGAGGCATGGCTTCACAAAGGACTGTGGATAAATTCCTAAGGCAGAAGCAGTAATCGGTGAAGAAGAAACAGATACAATTTCAGAAAATGGGCATGTTAGCAGTCCTAACCCACTACTCCAATTTTTAAATTTTGTTTTTAAGTGTATTTATTTTTATGTATATGGTGTTTTGTCTGCCTGTATTTCTGTTCTAGTTTTATTTTATATGCAGTGCCAGTGAAGGCCAGAAGAGGGCACTGGATCCCCTGGGACAGGTGTCACAGATGGCTAGGAACCTCAGTGTGGATACTGGGAATCGAACCTGAGTCCTGCTGGAAGGGCAGTGAGTGTCCCAACCACTCTCTCTGTTCAGTTCCTGTCCCCCAGGTCTGATGATGTTAGGAAGTCACCTCGAAGACCATAGGGTCGAATCAGTTACAGTAAAAAAATCATTAGAATGGAGCCCGGTGGTGGTGGTGGTGGTGGTGGTGGCGCACGCCTTTAATCCCAGCACTCGGGAGGCAGAGCCAGGTGGATCTCTGTGAGTTCGAGGCCAGCCTGGGCTATAGAGCGAGGTCCAGGAAAGGCGCAAAGCTACACAGAGAAACCCTGTCTCGAAAAACAAAAACAAAACAAAACAAAGCACATGTGTAGATGTAACATATTCTTCAGAGTTTGTGTGTGAGAGTGGAGCTGCTGGAAACTTAACTAGGGTCTTGGCACAGTGTAGGCAAGTACTTTACCACTAAGCTTCATCTTTAGCTCTAGATTTTTTTAAATGCAAACTGTGAAATACAGCAGAGTTATATGCATGAAACACAAAATTTGTATAATGGTTCAGTAATTTACAGTATAGTACTATAAATAAACTATTAAATAGTCACTCAAATCATACTTTGAAAACATTTTTAAAAAATATTTTTTAATAATATATTTTATTTCATGTGCATTGGTGCTTTTGTCTGCCATGTGTCTCTGTGAGGGTGTCAGGTCCCTTGGAACTGGAGTTACAGACAGTTGTGAGCTACCATGTGGGTGCTGGGAATTGAACCTCGGTCCTCTGGAAGAGCAGTCAGTGTCTTAACCACTGAGACATCTCTCCAGCCCCTATTATATATTATTTTATATAGGTACTTTGTATGTCTGAGTGTGTGTCTCATGCCTTTGGAGGCCAGGAGAGGGCATCAGATATCCTGGGACTGGAGTAACAAAGTTGTGAGCTGTCACGTGGGTCTCTTCTAGACCTTTTGCAGTGTCTCAATTATGGTTTAGACTCTGAGTTTAACAGTCTCACTAGGTACTCTCTCTGGAGACCAGGCTTGTCCTGAACTTGCATCCGTCCTCCTCTGCCTCACAAGGGTTAAGATTACAGGTCTGTGTCATCATATGTGGCAGCATTTTCAATTCTTTATTGATCATGTAGTTCTTTTACTAATGAGAAATGAGTGGTAACTTTGTTGAAATGTTTAGCTATTCTGGTTTGTGACTCCAAAGTCAATGTTAAGGTATAGATTTATCAAGTACAATGAGAACATTAGTGTTCTGTATGAGCAGAACTTACACTTGTAAAGCACTTGCCTACTGTGCATGAGACTCTGGTTTGCATCCCATACTGACCTCCCAAGGAAAGGATTCTGGCAGTATGTTATCTGCAATCTTTAAACAAAGGTTCTTGCTGTGGGATGTCTTTCTATATGCTGTGAATATGTGTTGCTGTGATTGGTTGATAAATAAAGCTACATTGGTCTATGGCAGGGCAGGATAAAGTTAAGAAGAGTGGAGTTGGGGAGATGCCAGCCCGCCACCCAAGGAGCAATAAGATGCCAGTAGACTGGTAATGCCATGGCAACATACAGATTAATAGAAATGGGTTGCGTTAAGTTAGAAGAGCTAGTTAACAAGAAGCCTGACCCATAGGCCATACAGTTTATAAGTAATATAAGCCTTCATGTGTTTACTTGGGACCAAGTAGCTGCGGGAGGTGGGTGGTGGGAGAGACTTGTCCCTACCAAGGGGCTGGGCAGGACCAGAGAAACTTAAAGCTACAGGTTCTAGTCTTGGCATTAATCTTAAAACCACACAGTACTATCAGTAAGAAGATCAAGAACATCAGAGCCGACCTTTGCAGTAGTTTTTTCACTGTCTTAGGGGCAGGAGCAGCATGGTTCCCCTTTGCACCACTGATACATATGATAATGCTTAGAGAGTTTCACTGACTGCATTTGAATTACTGCAAACAGTAGCTTGCTTTTTAATCTATGTATAGTTGGGAGTTTAAGAAGACATTTTATTCCTTGCTATAAAAATGAACTGGTGTGAGAATTGGAAACTGTGTATAATAAAGCAGTATGGGCTGGCAATGCAAATACATGGTAAATGACCATTTAAAATGCCGCTTCTCTACTTAACTGGTTTATTTTCTTTGCTTCTCTTCCTCCTCATTTTTTTTTTAAAAGAATCATTATTTTTGCGTATGTATGTGTGTTTGCCTGAGTTTATGTTATGTGTACCACATACAGGCAGGTGCCCCAGGAGGCCAAAGGGTCTCAGATTCCTTGAAATGAGTTAAAGGCATTGTGAGATGCCTAAGTTGGGTGCTAGGAATTGAACTCAGGTCCTCTGAAAGAACTGCAAGAGCTCTTAACCCCTGGGCTATCTCTCCAGCTTCATCTTTTTCTTTCTTTATTTTTTGAGACAGGGTTTTACTATGCAACAATGGTTGGCCTGGAACTCTATAGACCAGGCTGGCCTCTGCCTCCCAAACACTGGGATTAAAGGTGTGGACACTATACCTTGCTTTTAATTGGTTTCTTTAATTAGCTATTATAGAAAAAAAATGAGGTAAAAAGTTTTTTTTTTTCTTATACAAATTTTTAAAAAGTCCAAGGGTTAATTTTTATTGTAAGGAAGAAATGGCTCACAAACTAGTAAATGCAAAAGTAAAAATATTTTTACAATAAGTAGAGCAAAGGATGAATTTCCTAAATTACTTTGCATGTTTCCATGATCACAATTTACCTATAATGTGTTAAATACTAGTAGTGTAAGTTGTGTGTTTTCACTGCTTTAAGGAAGATTAGGTATATATAAGGCACTTCTGGAGAAGGTGATTTATAAAGCACCCAGTTCCAATTACCTCTCACTTTAATGCACTGAGTCCCAGAGATACTGCTCCACAGAACGCTAACTCACTACTACCAGATCTCCATCACTGCATTAATTTGGCACATAGAAAACAGACTGCCATTGTATTCTTTATCCCTAGAGGGATGAGACGATCTGCAGCTCACTTGAATCTCAAAGCAATTCTGTGATGAATCGATGAATCGGCTCAAGGCTGAGGAGGTTGAGCAACAGAGACCCACAGCATGGGCCTCACTTCCCATATGACCTCTGCTTGTCCTGACTTCTCAGTCATGCCAGAGCATGCCAGCCCCGTCTGTGTGTTTGTGTGTGTGGGAGGGGCTGTGATCTCTCCCTTTCCTGGAATGGCAAGCACACTCAGGAAGGCTGGGCCGGGCACTGGGCTCTGGTTAGGAAGGAAAATGGGGTTAACTTAAACTGGACCTGGGGTGCGAATGGAAGCTGTACGAATCACTCCAACTGCTGTGGTCCACTATGTACTTTTGTTTTCATTATTGAAAAATCACGGATCTCCCAATGGTGTAGCTCTATTCTGAATCTTAACTGCTTTGAAAAGATTCAAGTGCTTTAAAGGACCTTGATGGGGGTGGGGGTGGGGTGGGAGGGGCAGATGAACAAGGCATTGTGTATTCTTTTGAGACAATGTATTAGCTAATGAGAAAACATCAGTAACCCTTCAAAGTCTTTGTTGTTTCTTCTGTTCTCTTTCCAAACACATCGTATATTTTAAAAATTGCATGGGACTCGGAATTAAAAAAAACCAACCAACTACCCTGAGTTCAAATCTAACCCTCTAACCCTCAGACAAATTAATGAGTTTTAGACATTCAGCTTTGATGCTGTTTATCAGCTGTAAATAATAATAATTTCCTTCACAAAGTGCGATTATCCCATGAGTGTGGCCTGTTCATCTGATGGTCTGAAGGGTGTCCTGTGAAACTGCTGCTGGCTGTCTGACAGAGTACTTAACAACTGTTGCCACGATCACTAGTGAAGCGGGCAACCACAGCGCACAGGCACAGGAGTGGGTAAATTCACCAGACCAACAGCAATGCTCACTTCAAGATCTCAAGTGAGTGTGGCACACCTATGACCTCAGGGGGGCAGGGGAAGGCTAAGGAAGGCAGAGGCAGGAGGATTACACTGTGTACACTTGCTTTTGTCTCTCTGAGGCAGTCCCACTTTATATCTCAGGCCTAGATGGCATTATGTAGTTCAGGTTAGCCTTGAACTCATGGCAGACTGTTTTGAGTCCAGCCAAACTTATCAAGACATTTTGTCTCAACAAGTAAACACCCTAAAAACCAAAATGGACAGAGATTAGTAACTAATGAATACCTTATATGGGATTAAGTTGAGTGCCTCTGAAACATGCCAGGCGAGAACAACGTCTAACCGCATCAACAGGTCACTGTAGTGATGATTTGGTGAGACCTTAGGTATGGCCTATGGAAGCTGTCAAATCAGGGTTGGTTAAGGCAGAGTGGGGTAGAGAACGAGGCTAAGAGCAGAGTGCTGCAGTTCCAATCCTTGGCAGTAAGTTGTGTAACCTTGAAAAATCATTCAACCTTTTCTACATCTCCATCTTCATAGCTCTCTCTCTCTCTCTCTCTCTCTCTCTCTCTCTCTCTCTCTCTCTCTCTCTCTCATGAAGATCAAATGAAGAAGCGGGCAAATCATTTAAAAGGTCACTTGCTTAGCTGCCATCATCTTCACACTTCTGTTGAGGAGGCCAGATCATTTGCTATCACCCTTCAGTCACAGACAGAGCGCCACTCTTGTCTTTGAAAAACCTTGCAAAGAGGCTCGCTGTGCTCTACATCTTGTGAGGTCCCCACACACCCACATGCTGCTTAGGTGAGGTCAGCTATGCCTCTTGGGGATAGTGCTTCCCTGAATCAAATGCTAGCAATGCCCACGGTACAAAATTCTTCACATTTACTAACCACTGTTGTAACTTTCCAGAGTTCGTTACTTCAGATTAAAAAAAGTCTTTTAAATCTAAGTTGCTCATGCCCTGTTTAACTTCTAGTAAAATCTGACTATATTTTTTTCAAGTGGATGTGTTAATGCTTAGGATGTGCACACACGTGTATTTTTTTCTAGTTTGCAGTGAGTGAAATCTGCTAACACAGGCGTTAAGGACGTTAGAATAACGAACCATTGAGAGGACTCCCTTCTAACAGCAGGTATCACGGTAAATGACGGTGCCGGGCAACGGAGCATGCACCTCGTATCTAATTTCCCACTGAAATGAAGTAACTGCATTTCAAGGAAATAAAACCTAACCTTTCTTGAGATGACCTGTTAAGTGAGTCAAAAAGCCCTAATTCAGAACCTATAAAATTAATCAAAACAATCCAAGTGTGCAATGGTCCCAGTTTCTATCACAGAGAGTCTAATAACGCGGTAAATTCTGGACCTTGGATAGAAAAGCGCTTTGCTCTCGTGCCCGCCCTTCCTGCCAGCCAAGCCGGAGCGCACCGACACAGGGCCCTCTTTCTCTGGGCCCAGCCCCTCCGCACAAGCGCTCCTTCCTGCCAGCTGCCCTTCCGACTGCTACCTGCCAGCCAGCAGTGCCCTGGTGTCGCCCGGCTGCTGCAGACTGAACAGATTGAGGTTCCAGCCAGAGGAGAAGAGGTTGCATTAATTGGCTAAAGCTGCCATGTACCGAGCGTATGGCCATGAATTTGTAGCCAAAACACTAACCGCCCCCTCCCCCCCCCAAAAAAAATCACAGCGTTTAAACATGAAACAAGAATGAAATGTTTGTTGTCTGCCCCTGGCTTTGCAGCAGCACTTTTACCTAACACTTTACAGCAAGTCTGCAATTCTGTACCTTGGCCAAAGTAGAGTTTTCCTGGTATATTCCGTGCACCAAGTCCTTAAGAGCACTTGTTAAAAGTTCCACAACCTAAGAGACAAGAAGAAAAAAAAAAATTGAAAGAACAATTCAAATGTGTAGCTCTTTTTTTTTTTTTTAAACTTCAGGAGGCTTGGTCATGATGCAGGATTTGTGTTTGACAAAAAAATTGGAGTTACGTGCAAAGATTCTGGCAAATGGATTGCCCACCTGGACATTAAGGCTGTGATCCAACTTTTTTCTCGTCATAATTCAAGCAAAAAGAAAATCTTATAAGCATAGCATTTCACCAATAAACATGAAAATCCAGTAGCAACCATTTTGAACCTAATTTTAAATTTCACATAATGAATGGACTATTAGCTCAATTTCTTTTCTGGATGTTTATTTCTGTCAAGTGGATACTTTTCCAGTAGCCCATTCTGGGAATCATTACAATGCTAATTCTCATACTTAATTCTGAGAGAACACACAACAGTAAGAAAACGGCTCCCCTTTCACATGTCTGTTCTACTGCACTTAAAACACACGGAGCGGGACGGGGCAGTACACTTTTCTAATCACGGCACTCCCTAGGCAAAGTGGGCAGATCTCTGTGAGTTCAAGGCCATCCTGGACTACGTAGCAAATTACAAAATGGCCAGTGCTACGAGAAAGACCCTGTTCTCAGAAAAACCCAACTGTTGTGGAGTATTTACCAGAGAAGACGCCTGGACACGGGTTTAAGACAATAGAAAATTTTCATTAGTCGGCCGGTGACTACACGGAGTGCCTGGGATTCCTGAAAGCCCCAAGCCTTTCTCAGGGTACACTTTTAAGCACAAAAATCAAGTCCGCGGTTGGCATACTCAGTTACCGAGAACAGGCAGCCAGAGCACAACCACAGAAGCCAATAGCAAGGTTGGTGGATTCAGAGACTTCACAACTCTGGACTTGCGTGGGTCAGGCCCTCGTTTCAGTTTGGGCAGGTGGTGCCGTCTATGTGTTCAGTTTACAACCTGAACAACGGTACTGCCACCCTGGAGTCAGGAGTGCTTACTAAGTCCCGGAGCTTACTAAGTCTGGGCCTGGCACACCAACAACAATAAAAAATGCACTATGGGCGTATTTGTATAGGACCCTGGGTCAAACATACCACAAACACTGAAAACTTTGACAGATCTCTAAATACTGAGAGCAAATTTATTATTTAAGGCCAACTACAAGAAAATAAACGAAGAAACAAACCCAAGCAAATCAGAGGTGTTGAACCTGTTTGTGAATCAAGCAGAAATCAGGAAGTGGTCTCTTTGTAAGTGTTCACATGAAGCATCTTCATTCAAGATGCTCACATAGCTGGATATCTGGTGATGTTCAACACAGCCATTTCAAACAGTTCTTCAAGGCTGCCCCACCCTCTCCTCCCCGGTCTTCACACTGGTCTATTTAACTTCCTATGCTACCACAGCCTGTATCTGGTTTCTACTCTTGGCTTCCTAAAATTCAGCTCAGTTCTGATTGAATTAAAGGATTTGGTTTCAGCTTTTATCATAGCTGTAATTGAAGTAAGCCAAGGGATACACACTCAAACATGAAGATACTTTAATTTCAGGTACCTTGTATTTAATAAGCATTTTCTTAGAGGCAACTGACATCGATTTGAAGACTTGCTTTAAAATTTTAACACATGAACATTTAGCTCTATTTACATTCATACTGCATACTGCTACTGATATGGAAATTTTGCTGATTAAAGGCAGTTTTTTTTTCTATCTCTGCACTCGAGCTAATTTGTGAGACCCACAGTCTCCCCCTCTTCTTCAAACCACATTGTCCTTTAGGAAACTAAATACTTAAGGAATATTATAGCTATATAAGCCACAGAGGAACTGGAAGCACAATGATCCTACAATACTACCAGATGTGCTGAGTTATTTAAGTGGGGAACAGAGAAAAATGAATGGATGTTTTTCCTCTGAAAGTATCAGATAAGCCCTATTCCCAAATCCAGAAGGATTGAATATCGCCAATAGGTCTAGGAAAGACTGTAACTAAACACACAGCATCGGATTGGATTACAGTTTATACAAGCAACATCCCAAGATCTCCTTGATGGCTGGACACATAATACAGATCCATCATTCGCTAAGAGATGCCGTGGTTCTGAAACAGTCGGGGCTTGGGAGCAGCACTGGTAACATGAAGAGGGATTTACCAGACAAAGTCCAGCGTGGACTTGTGGAAATGATGGCATGAGCTTCTAACAGCAGATCTGGCTCTGGATGACCTGAAACTTCCCCCTGAAATTCCAGACGAGGCAAAAGCAACAAAAGCATGTTGTTCTGACTCTTTTCTCTTAACACAATTGTTATGTTCATAGTTTACTAATGAACTATACTTATAGCTGGCTGTATCTGAACATATACCTCTAGCTATGGCAACCAGAAAAGAGAAAGAAAAGGGATAGCATGAAAAACAGGAACAGCCTAAAGGAGTTGACTGTATCCTAGGCTAACGTGTCCACTGTACATGTAAAATGTCTTTCCATAGCCTGGAATGTTAATTTAAATAATCATAACAAAGAAAAATGAATTTAATTTTCAACCTGCTTTAAAACTGCAAATATTTATATAAAGAACTCATTCATAATGCAGTAAATTCATTTAACATTTGTTTGTTCCAGTACTGGTTGGAACTCACTATGTGGGCTAGGCTGGCCTTGAACTTAAAGAGATCTTCCTGTCTCTGCCTTTGGAGTGCTGGAATTATAGGCATGCCTGGTTCAGACTCTTAAAAAAAAAAACAAAAAAACAAAAAAACACCAAACCTCAAACCAAACCCCATTTTATTTATGAGCACGTGTGTGCTTGCTCGTCTGTATGCGCACCACATGCTTACATGTGTCCATGGAGCCAGAAGAGGGTCTCCTGGGACTGGAGTTACAAGCAGCTTACAGTTGCCTGATGTGGGTGCGGGACCAAATCCAGATCCCCTGCAAGAACAACGAACGGTCTTAACCACTGGGCCATCTCTTCCACCCCAACTTAAGGTTCTTGGGAAATAACTTCCCATCAAAGGTGCTTGTGGCGGGCTGTCAGGAGTGGCTCGGTGTGCAGAGCTGCCAGGCTGGCAGGAAGTTCAATCCCCAAGACCCACGCGGTGGGAAGAAGTCAGTGATCCCACAGTGGTCCTCTGACCACCACATGCGCACTCGGGGTGTGATTTAAAGTAATGTTAGAGGGGCGTGTGTTGTGTGTGCATAATTAAACATGGTGTTAAGAGCTAGTGAAGATAATGGCTCCCAGAGGGGAATCTAGGACCTCAACTCCAAACCTTCTAAGACTTCCTCTCCAGGCTCCCTGGTGCTCCAGACAAGAACAACCTTGAGAAATATTCAGGGAGCTTCTTCTTCAGATCCAGGGAAAAGCAAAGTGTCTCAAGTGGAGCCCCTGGCAGCCCAAGGGGAAGGCAGTGCAAGAGAACAGAGCAGACACCAAGGGTGAGAACATCTTCGTTCTGGTCCAGGGCTGGCCACGGATTTCTGTTGTGAGACTTAAGGTGGATCAATTTTACTTCTGGTTTCCTTAAAATGTAAGATGAAGGAGGGGTTCAGAAGAGGGTTTGTGAGGGTTCTCTGTAGCTTGAAAATTCTACCAGAAATACGAATCTCAGCCAGGTGTGGTGGCACATGCCTTTAATCCTAGCAGTTGAAAGGCAGATCTCTGAGTTCGAGGCCAGCCTGGTCTACAGAGTTGAGTTCCAGGACAGTCAGGGCTACACAGAGAAATCCTGTCTGGAAAAACCAAAGGAGGGGAAAAAGCCAATCTCAGCATTTGTAATTAGGCAGGACACTAGCGGGCTTTCACACTGCTGTGAGGTAAAATCCTTGACAGTAACTGCCTCAGGAAGGGGAGAGCTGGGGCTCATGGCCTCAGACGGTCTAGTTCACAAGAAGGAACCATGGCTGTGGGGCACATGGCAGAAGAGCGTTTATGCCACCGTAGTCAGGAAGCAGCCAGCGAGAGCAGACCCGCAAGAGCTAATCAAATCCCTACTTCCTTTAGCTAGGCCCCACTTCTTCAGGTTTCCAAAATGTCCCAAATTAATGCCACCAGCCAAAGGCCAAGTGTCTCCATGGTGCTTGGGGACATTGCTGACTTAAACCATAACAGCAAATAAACAGGGAAAAACTTTTATGTATGAACTTGGATGGAATACCTCCTAATATGATTACTACATACATATTGTTAAAAACTTCCTCTCCTCTACACTGTATATTTTTGAGGGTTTAAATTTTATTTTACTTTTATAATTTTTTATTTTTGAAACTGTAATACAGTTACATCATCCCCTCCCTCCTTCCCTTTCTTCTCTTCAGCCCTCCTATGTACCTCCATGCTCTCTCTCAAATTCATGACCTCTTTTTCTTCGAATATTCTCGCTCTCTCCCCTAAATATATAAATGTGACCTGCTAAGTTTCTATAATGTTGTATGTATATAACTTCAAGGCGGACCACTTCCCACTGCATAACCATTAGGGGTGAGCTCTACCTGGAAAGGACTAGTTCTTCCAATCTTAGAGTCCTTAGGGCCTGTAGCTCTTTTTCTAGTGGTGTGGCTCCATGCAATGTCCTCGTCCCATATCAGCATGCTGAGTGGGACCGTCCTTGTTCAGGGTTTGTTCCTATGCTATACTTTTATCTACCAGCCTGTCATGGACCTTACCCTCTATGGTTTTCTTCTTCTCTTTTTTGCTGCTACTGGGGACTGACCCAGGGCTTCATTTAAGTAGGACACTCTACCATGAGCTACGTTTGAGCCTTCCTTCCACTTTATCTGAGGAAGAGTTTCACTAAGCTGCCCAGGCTGCTCTTGAACTCACTCTGGCCCAGGCAGGCCTTGAAACTGTGATCCTCCTGCTTCAGCTTCCTGAGTAGCTGGGACTGTAGGCCACACCACCAGATTCATCTGACATTCAGATTCCCTTCTTTGTGGAATTTTCTGGACGCATCTCTCTTGGTTCTAAGGCATGAAGAATGACAATAAAACCACTGGGAACTATTATGACTCATGGCCTACCTTGATAGTGGGCAGCGGACAGAAGCTGTAGTTGAGTCAAGGAAGGATGCCATGGCTGGGACTGGGGCTGGGACTGGGCCCAGAGCTTCGTGGTGCAGTGCTTGCTTAGTAGACGCAAGGCCCTAGGCATCGCGAGGAAAACTCAAACCAAACCACAGCAAAAGAAACAATGCTGAGTCCTGAAAACTCTAATAAACTGTCTCCACAAAGAATGGAAATTGAGAAAGTAGACAGTGGTAAGAGAAAAGCAACAGCCTCTCCCCTAGGAAAAAGGGTTCTTGTATCACTATGTAAAGATGTCTGTAAAACATTCATAATCAAAAAAGGCTGGCGATAAAACAGAATAATCTGATAGGTGTTTTTAAAGCATAATGAGGCCAGTCTGTTTGCGTTTTATACACAAAGAAAAAGTCTGAAAGGAAAAGAGAAAAAGGGAAAATGATAATGTAAAAGTGAGAGACTAGAAAATTTTTAATTAAAAATTTCCAGTCTTTCTAAATCACTCATATTTAAAATGGCTAAATTTACAACTGCTTAAACAGATCACATATTATAATCCCACCCCCTTTTCATTATGCTGCTTTTGGGACTGGGTAAAACAGTAAGTTTTCCCCCTTGGGAGAGGGCCAGCATATTCTGTTTTTATTCTCCGAGGGGCTCCAACTGAGTTACATCCACAAACTGATTTACAGGATATTGTCAGTCAGTAGTCTCTAGACTAGCCAAAATAAGATCAGTAAGTGCTGCTAAGTATTCTGTGTGGACAAGCCATGCCTTTCTCAATAAACGTGATTCAGGAGTCCTGTCAGCCAGCAACTGACAGATGGACTCAATTCAAGAATGCTAGGGATGTTTAGTCAGTGTACCAGACCAGTTTGGATTAAAAGCTAAAGCAAACTATAACTAAATCTTTAGGGGGAAAGATGACTATAAACTTGGGTGGCGGCTGGAGGGCTCAAGGGGTTGAGCTGATGTGATAAGGTATTTAATTCCATTTGAAGGGTTTCGGTGTGGGGCTGGAGAGATGGACCAGTGGTTAAAAGCTGCTCTTCCAGAGGACCCGAGTTTGATTCCTAGCACCCACGGGAGGCTCACCACGCCAGTTCCAGGGGACTTAACACCCCCTTCTATCCTTTGCAGCACCAGGCATGCATGTGGTACGCAGGCATACATGTAGAGAAAACACCATAAACACAATAAAATAACATTTAAAAATTTATCCTGTGTCTGTGACGTGTGCATGCGGACATGTGCTACCTACCGCTTGTGTGTGGAGGCTAGAAGAAAACTGTGGAGCTGGCTGTCTTCTTCCATCTTTATTTAGGCTCACGGGATCAAACTCAGTGCACAAGGCATGTACAGCAAGAACTTTTACCCACTGGGCCATCCTGCTGGCCCTTGAAAGGTTATTTTTAGTGTCAGTCTTTACTATATTTATGACAATGTGGAATAATAATGCAACATGGATTCCGTCATTTTATTCAGGAGGTATATGAACACAGAGCACCCCAGCCTTTACTATTCTTAACAGCTGTTAGCAAAGGAAACAGTTGTGTGTGCACATTTGTGACGCTGACAGCATCAATCACACATGAGTACACAGCACTCCTAGATCGTCTCTCTTGAAAAACAGAAGCAAAGGCAAAAACACTCTTAGGAAAAAGCAAATTTCCCAGGCTGGAGATGTAGCTCAGCTGGTAGTGTGCTTGCTTAGTGTGCAAAGATCCTGTGTTCAATCACCAGCACTGCAAACACCAGGTGAGGGTGCACACTCGATCCCTGCACTTGGAAGGCAGAAGCAAAAGGCCAAAGTTGAAGGTCATCCTAGGGAACTTAGAAACAAAAACACCAGGAAACTGTCATATCCTTTTTCTTTCTTTCTTTCTTTTTTTTAAAAGACAGCTTCTATGTAGCCCTGGCAGTCCTGAAACTCTCTACATAGACCAGGCTGGCCTTGAACTCATAGACATCCACTTGCCTCTGCCTCCTGAGTGCTGAGATTAAAACTGTGCTCTGGCCTGGCTTTTAAACATTTTAAGAAAAACAAAACATGGTTTTAGCATAAATACAGGCCATTCATATTATCAGGAAAATATAGAATTATGGGGGGGGGGTGACTAGAGAGACAGCTCAGTGGTTAAAAGGACTTGTGGCTCTTGCAGAGGATCTAGATTTGGCTCCCAGCACCCACATGGCAATTTACAACCATCTGTAACTCCTGCTCCAGGGGATCCAACAACCTCTTCAGGCCTCTGAGGGTGCCAGGCACACATGTGGTATACAGAAAATAAAAATAAACACATCTTAAAAAGAGAAAAGGAGCCGGGCGGTGGTGGCGCACGCCTTTAATCCCAGCACTCGGGAGGCAGAGCCAGGCGGATCGCTGTGAGTTCGAGGCCAGCCTGGGCTACCAAGTGAGCTCCAGGAAAGGCGCAAAGCTACACAGAGAAACCCTGTCTCGAAAAAACCAAAAAAAAAAAAAAAAAGAGAAAAGGAAAGGAATAGCGATAGAATTAGAGGAAGCTTAGGGTATCAGAGCAGTGGGGATCGTTCTTAGTTCTCTCAGCACAAATGAAGCACAGGGCGTGTGAGAGACTAAGCAAAAGGTGGGAAGACGTGCACTCCAGCGTGAGGCTGCGAGGGCCTGGGTAAGTGTAGCATTCTCTCATAGAGACTGACGATACCATTAGTGTCTGTAAGGGCCTTTACCATTTACAAACTGGGTTCAAACACCTTGTCTTGTTTCCGGTAGATTCAGTCCCCAATGCTCAGCTAGAGCTTCCAGGCTGGCAGGCAGCAGTAACTATGGCCAAATTAGGGGTGCAGTCTACTCAGCCACCAGCTGGGCACAGAGAGCCCAGCTGAGCCAGCCCCATTCTGCATGATTACTATAAATGAATGGCTCTGATCTAGCCATGCTGCAGTCTCTGAAAGAAGGCTGTCCACGCCATCCCCAGACCAGGACCAGGGTTCCTGAAGTCACCGAGGAAAGCTCTACACACCAAACACAGCACTAACCAGAAGTTCTGGAGGAAGGCTGTGTGAAGGCAGGCTTTTCAACGCTGCCAGGCGTGGAAGGAAGGCCTTGTGTTTCTGTGGGAGGGCGACAATCTGTTCTGCTGAGCTAAGTTCTGGCTAAGGAGGGACAGCAGGGAAAGATGGCACGGCCATCAGGACAGGTGCAGCAAAAACGCTGCAAATTGATAATCTTCACCTTTAATTTAGAGCAGCTGATGCAATGCTTAATAAACTACTGGTGACACAGGTTTTGGAAAACTTCAGTTAACTAAATGACAGTACAAAATCACAATATATACAACTTGAAATAGACCCATAAGCTCAAGAAGATAGAGTACAAAGTGCTGAGATTCCATTCTGTATCAGCTAGTGTGCTCGCTGCATAAATGCTTGTTGATAACTTAAAATATGGCTGGCACTGTACTAAAAAACTAGTCTCATTAAGTCACAATTTCTTTAATAAGGATCAGCAAGAAGGCTCATGGGCAAAGGTGCTTGCCACCAAGCCTGACAGCCTGATTTCAATCCTGAAGGTCCATAGGGTGCAAGTGTAACCAGCTTGGCAGATGAGATGCTTGTGTGGCCAACATGCACCACCACGCCTTTAATTCTAGCACTGAGGAGGAGGCAGGTGGATCTCTGAGTATGAGGGTAGCTGGTCTACACAATTAGTTCCAGGACAGCCAGGGCTACACAGTGAGAGAGAGAGAGAGAGAGAGAGAGAGAGAGAGAGAGAGAGAGAGAGAGAGAGAGAGAGAGAGAGAGAGAGAGAGAGAGAGAAAGAGAGAGAATGAGAGAGAATTCAGTCTCTCAAACAATGGGCCCCACAGAAATGAGAATCTACCCAGGTATTTCAGGCTGGAAGAAGAAAAAAGGCCAGAGGAGGAACCTGTCTCCCAGAAAGAGATTTTCCACAGTTCCAACAACTTGCCAGACCACCTTACAGGAGAGATGGTGGTCTGTCTATCTTACAGGACAGATGGAAGCCCAGACAACGGTGGGTTAAGGGTGGGCAGGACCACACCTTCACTGTGACTGTCTAGATGGTCATGTCTTTGGCTCTCTGTTTAAACTTTGATCACAACTCCAGAAGATGGACTTGGGGTGTTTGCTTGATCTCGTTTTTTCCCTCTTCCCAATGTGGCCACTAAATAAATCTCCCTTTTTTGCTGTCTTCTTTTAATTTGGCTTATTGAAGATAGGTAGCTGGACCTGTATTGTAGCACAGACTGTGACCCTCAAGTTCAATAACATAAGGGGAGAACTGACCCTGCAAGTAAGTTGTCCTTCCACACATGCGTACATGTGTGGACGTCATGTACACAGTGTGGAAGTCATGTGCACAGTGGTACATGTCCTCCGAGACCCCCGAGTAAATAAAAACTTAAAAATTCCTTTAACTAAGTGGCATCCTTAAAGAGGTTTGTGGTTCAAACACCACTGTGGGACTGTTCGGTCTCAGGAAGCCCATACATCCAGAAGCCCATACATAGTCCAGCTGGACTGTAGGACTGCTGGAAGTTTTATCAAAGCCTCAGGAACTTGTGAAACTGGTTCCCACCCACCAAAAGGAGTCATTTCCCTTATGTCTGGCAGAAGGGACCTATGGCTACCTGGGGTGGCTATCAGCACACCAAAACTCCTGTGGCCTCCAGGCTCCCTCAGTCTCTACTTACAAGCACTTGTTAGACATTCAAAGTCCACCCTAGCCTCCTGACCCGGTCCTCCTATAACTATGCATCCTCCTGAGAGCTCAGCTACCCTTGCTGTTCTCTCTCCCTACGCTCATTCTCTGTCTCCTGCTTTCTGACCATCTCCACTCTCCAGTCCCTCCACAGACAGGCATGGCCATGCCCAGGCAATTTCCTTCTCTCTGCTTTGGATTCTTCTAGATGTCTCTGGATAGTTTCTCTCTTATTCACAATAAAAATCTTTCCCTCATAAGGGAGTGGTCAGGGGCCATGCCTAAATGAATTCTAATATGCAACTTTATCACATCTGACATACTCTGTAATATACTCAACGGACACATCCTTTGTCTAGATCACTAACACAGATACACACAGATGTGCTTTAAGCCCTCAGCCCATCCAGGTCATTTCTCTGGGTCTCATTTTACCTATCTAGGATTACCAACACCAGCTCCATGTTCAGACGTATCTACATTTACATCAGATCTCCATTCACAGCTGTAGTTTCTATTTTGTCTGAGATAGGGTCTCATGACTTTGTAGCACAGGATGGCTTCAAACTTGGGACAATTGTCCTGCATCAAGCTTTTACAGATATGAGCCACCACCTCCAGCTGCATTTAAAAATTAACAACTGTAAACACAGCTAATTTGTTAGCTAAAATCTTAAAAAAACAAAAAAAGCAATCCAAAAAAATTGCTCCTTTTTGAATAAAGGTAATTTTTTGCCATTGACCACTGATTATTTACCACTGACCAAAGCCAAGTAATCACCAATTTAAATGCCAAATTGTCTCCTGAAAAAATGCAGATAATTTTAAAACCTTAAAAATTTGTGTAAAAAAGGGAAAAATGAGATGCTCGTGGAAAAGTTGTCTGGCTAGAACAGGTGCTGAGACTTGAAATACTACTAAAGAAAACGAGGCAGTTCCGACACTGTGATGGTACTCACTGTCTCCGTTCTACTCTCCACTTCTCCAACACGGGCACTGCTGAAGATGGAGTCCACTGTAGCTGGGATGCCACACTCAGCGCTTTGTATCCTCCGGGCACTGTCACAGTTAGGTTGAACTTGAAAAGAATGTGACTACTATTTCAGTGATTTGCCTGTTTTCTTTAACGGGGCTGACAATATCCATGTTGCTTACAGGGATTCTCAAGGTGGCCGCTGAAAGATGGCGGAGTGCGGCCTTGCACACGTTGCTTTCAATGTTTTTAAAGTGCAACCTCACAATAAGACCTACACGTACATCCTGTGTGCACTTACAAAGCTCAGTTGTTAGTTCCCTTTCTAATTGGGCCACACTGGAAGGCAGACATTTGCAATTCCACAAGAGTCCTAGGTTTGTACAGTAAAAGGAGGTCTGGAAATGCAGGCACGATTTGTACACTAAAATCCACACAGCTTGTCCAAAACTATACCTGTATTTTTCCCAGACACCTGTACAGCTCTTCAAAAACCTAGGATTCAAGAACTCCAACAGTGTGTTCTTCTCGGACTGTACTCCAAAAATTAGGGAATTCTCCCTTCCCTGTCAAAGAAAATGACATGGTAGAAGTTTGGGGCTGGTTGCATCATACTCTGGGCTAGTCTGTGGTCAGAAACTCTTCAGACTATTGAGATACACAATAAGCATTTTCTTGGAGGAGTGGTAGATTGAACACAGCATCCTGTGCAGGCTAAGCACATACATATCCTCTATTACAATTGGCTTTTTATTGTTTGTTTGTTTTTGTTTTATTTTGTTTGTTGAAACAGGATTTTGCTATGCAATCCATTGGCTTGGCTGGTCTGGAGCAGACCTGTAAGCCTGACTGGCTTCTAAGCTCCCAAACCACAAAAGCAGGAAGGTCACTGGAGGTGAGGAGGTTGAAGAGATGCAGATTCACGAACAGAAAAGACACACTTTATTCACACAGACCATTAGGCAGACTCACAGGCACATGGTAGTACATGAAGACCACACACAGACACACATGCAGACTGGTGAAGGCAAAAGCAAGGGCTCACATCTCTGGCCTCATGGTCACATCTATACAAAGCCCACAGAAAGGTGTCATTCTGCCATTGTTACATAACAGACGCTGTCACTGCTTGCCTTAAGGTTCCCTGGAAAGCAGGTGTCAGCCATCTTTTCCTGATTCATAGCTTCCCAAGATGCCCACCATTAGCCATCTTGGTCCAAACTGTATGTCCACATCAGTGTCATGTTGTCTAAACATGTACCCTGGCTCTGTGCTCCCCAAACCCAGTTCTCAAGTACTGGGACTGCAAGTGTGTGCTCACATGCCGTTTATAATCTGCTTCCCTCTTCCCACCCATAATGTCAACATAGTTTACTAGGGAGTGATGATAAGGGACACAAACAGGCAGTGGCCAAAGGACCAATGCAGAGGAACACTGTTGCAGGACATGCGATCACTGTGAACCCTGAGACTGTGTTAGCTACTGGAAAAACCTGTTTCTAGTTGTGGTGTGGCTCAGCCCTAGCACACACCTTTAATCCAAGAGCTTTCTGCTTGAATATTGTAAATAGGATTAAATAAAGTCAACCACAGGTCAAGAGGCGGAGCAAGCAACCAGTTGACAGGAAGTGAGCATAGGATTATTATGGGAGCTAGGAGCATGGATAGAGAGCACACAGGAAGTGAAAGGGAGGAACATTCAATTCGAAGAGTCTTGTTTGAGATGGCATAGGAGGAAGAGGAGGCTTCTGGGATGCTGGCTGAGGAGGAAGGTCAGCTGGATGCTTTCTCTGCCTCTCTGAGCTAGCAGGCTTTTACCCCAACATCTGGCTCCCGAGTCTTTATTGGTAAAATCAAATGATTAAGATTTTGTTAAAAACAACAGAAAATACTTTCTCAGCATGAGAGTGGACAATGGCTTAAGAGACCAAAATGGCTTTTAAATTATATCTTCACTGCTTAGCATAATGCACATAAAACATTTTATTGTGTGCAAACACCGCTCTAATATGTGACTTAGTTGCATGAAATCATAACTATTTCAAAAATAAATCTGAAGTTATCACTTTGCTGCATCATCATCTCAGAAATTTATATTTGCCTATTACCATATGTATTTTAAAGTATTCAGACAATGAAGTCACTTAAGTTTCTCCACACTCACCTACCGGGAAGAGTAAACTCAATGAACTGCACTGTTGTTAAAATCCTGTAATATGTTTGAAATTCTTCACATCTGGGACATATCTAAAAGATTTTGGGTTCTCTAAGTATGACTGACTTTATTAACTTGAGTGTTTTGTTGTATTCACATACTATGCCATCTTCACGCCAGGATCATGCTCTACATTGCCAGTTTTGACTCTTTCCTGCAACTCTCAGAATTAGAATATCAGAACTGTCGAGAATCCAGAAGACAGACATGATGTTGCCTTGACTTTATAGATAAAAAAAAAAAAACAAAAAAAACCAAAAACTGCGTTTGCTTATTAATTACTTTCCTAAAGTCCTCTACGAAGTCTCCTTGATACTGTAGTAGAATATTTAGCCCACTATTTACGAGTTAATAGTTAAGGTGCTACAAATCCCAGGATTGATAAGTAGTCTGCAGAAAAAGATGGCTGACTTGAACTTCAAATTCTGAGAGTGTTAAACAACTAATTGAAGAAATGAAGGAGAATAAAGAGAGGAAGAGAAGGATGGGTGGGGAAAGAGAAAAGGAAAACAGCTTGAGCTGAGGATCTAGCTCAGTTGTATAGTGCTTACCTAGCAAGTAGGAAGCCCTTCGCTGCTGCTGCTGCTGTTGTTGATTTTTTAAATTTGTTTTTCAAGATAGGGATTTTCTGTGTAGCCCTGACTTTCCTGGAACTCAACTCTGTAGACCAGGCTGGCCAAAAACTCAGAGATCCACCTGCCTTTGGGTGCTGGGATTAAAGAAGTGTGCCACCATGTTTTGTTTTTAAAGACAGGGTCTCTGTTATGTAGCTCTGGCTGGCCTCAAACTGAAGATTTGTCTGCTTCTGCCACCTAAGTGCTGGGATTAAAAACATATACCACCACATTGGGCAAAGCCTTGGATCTGATCCACAGGGTCAGATGTACTGCATAAACTGTACTGCATAAACTGGATGTGGTAGTTTATACTATAATCCCAGCACTTGAGACCCTGCCTTAAACAACAGCAGCAGCAACAACAAACCCAAAGCCAAAGTTAGACACTTCATGCTTTTTTCTGTTTTGTTGTATCATACTTCACCCCTATAAAACAGGTATGGACTACGTGATGTCTGGTGTTTCCTAATCTCCTGTTGACTATTGTGACCCCAGAACAAAGGCAATTAAAGAGAAACAGCTGGGTGGGATGACATAAATCTAAAATCTCAATACTTAGGAGGATGAGACAGGAGGATGGCAAGTTTGAGAGGCCACACAGCAAGACCCTGTCTCAATTTAAAAAGGAGAGAAATGAAAAAAGGACAAAACTGTATGAATAGCAACAAATAATCATCCTTGGCACAGCCATACTTTCTAACAAGCCCACTTTAATGTTTTCACAGCTACAGTATCAGAACCGACCTTGGGGTCAGGCATTGTCAGCTAATGACCTGTTGGACTAACGGCCTTAAGCTTTGCCTTGGGCACACAACTCCAGCAGGTCATTAGCTGCCAGAAGGGCTCTCTCCCCAGTCACTATTGCTAAATAAATAAAATCTGCTCCTGGGCTTAGGCTCTATAAGCCAACTTTGGCTGGTAGTGATTTTTTTCCTTGAGTGTTTCCAACTCTAATAGTGTTAAGAAAATAACGGAAATGCTAAAACAAAATTTATACCACTACAACTGAGCTATTAATGAAAAGTGGCCTCAGTCGATCCTCTGACTCTCTTCGGAGTTCTTTTTCATGGTGTTAGAACAGAGCAGGCATCTGATTACAAACGTACCACGGTTTGCAACTGCACCTGCGCGTCAGTTGTCTGGAGCCCGAGCCACACTTTCTAACAAAACTAAGTTAGAAAGGTGGCCTACAAAAGCCTGGTTACTTCATACCGTTAGGAATGCCATCATCTTGTAATTAAAAAAGGATGACTAGAAAACAAAACTCTTATAATATTTGATATTAAATAAAGTCTGTGTGTGGGGGAACTAAACAAGCATTTGTTAAATTGTCTTTAAATATTGGCTTAGTAAAAGGATGAGGATGAGGCTATATACACTTATTGTATTTTGGGATTATTTCATTTTTAAATATCACCCCCTTTCCATTTTAAAATTTTGAGATAGGGTCTCATGCAGACCAGGCTGGTTATATTGTTCAAACTTGTTATATAATGCACAATGCCCTTAATCCCATGATCTCCTGCTTCTACCTCCCAAGTCTGAGGATTACAGTCATGCATTACCATGCTTTGATTTTTTTTTCTTTTACAATTTATTTAGCTTTCATAGTGCTAGAGGGTGGTACTCATGTACTACTGGAGGAGAAAAGTATTTATCATTCTCCCAAGCTGTGAAACCTGTAAGTTACAATAACGACTGGCTTGAAGAGAAATGCAGACTGGCGCGAAAGCGATATAAATGTTACACGAGTAACCATTGACTTTCTGATTGGCTCTAAGACCCACTCCATGAGATGGAACCCATGCCTGGCACTGTTATCAGGGTCAAGAACTTGTGGCTAGATAGTTCATAGGCCCTAGGGAGAACTTACTACTATTACACTTAAAAGGGCATAGTATTGTAATGACTACTAATGCCTTATTGCTATACTCACAGATCAGTGCATCTCCCAACCCTCATCAGAAAAGCTTCTTCTTGTAGTAGGTGGCAATTAACATAGAGACAATCAACTAGTCGGCATACAGAATATATGCAACTGTGGAGTGCTCAGCCCTAAATGTGATGTATACATCGTAACTCTTCCCCCAAGACTCGAAACTTCGGGGAATAGGAGGTGGAAAGATTATCAAGAGCCAGACAAAGATGATTTCAAGGAAACAGTATTTTCCAGATATAACAGAGAAGTCACAAATAGGAACACACAGTGTTTTGACGGCATGGGTAATCCAGACAAAATCCTAGCATAGATGGTGGGCAAGGTGGGCACAGAATCCCACCACTAGCTAAGGGATTGGCATTTGAAAACTATTGGAAGTGGAAGCATCAGCTTCCTTCAAAGCTGGTAGGTCAACCATACTCCAGGCCAGGCCCCACACCCACAAGTGATCAAGCAAAACAAACTGGACTTGATGTGGGGCAGGGGACACACCCCGACGTTGGGTGGGTAAGCAGGTGAAGAGGGTAGATATGGGAAGAGAACTGGATGGGGGATAGATATGCTAAAAATATATTGTAAGAAATTCTCAAAAAATGGATTTCTCAAAGAATGTAAAAAATATTTAAAAAAACAAATCAAGTGTCAGGCAAGACGGCAAACATTTTTAATTCTAGCATTTGGGATGTAGAGCCAAAAAATTTTTTACTTATTAATACTGTGTGTGTGCATGATGTAGAAGATAGGTGTATGTGTACGTGTACATGTACGTGTACATGTATGGTGCATGTGTGGAAGCCAGAGGACAACTTTACAGAATTAGTTCATGGATCCTGGGGATTAAACTGTCAAACCTCTTGACCTGCTGAGTCAGCTCACTGACCCTCTTGACCTGCTGAGTCATCCCACTGACCCTCTTGACCTGCTGAGTCACCTCACTGGCCCTCTTGACCTGCTGAGTCATCCCACTGACCCTCTTGACCTGCTGAGTCACCTCACTGGCCCTCTTGACCTGCTGAGTCATCCCACTGACCCTCTTGACCTGCTGAGTCACCCCACTGACCCTCTTGACCTGCTGAGTCATCTCACTGGCCCTCTTGACCTGCTGAGTCATCTCACTGGCCCTCTTGACCTGCTGAGTCATCTCACTGGCCCTCTTGACCTGCTGAGTCATCTCACTGACCCTCTTGATTTGCTGAGTCATCCCACTGACCCTCTTTACCTGCTGAGTCATCTCACTGGCTCTCTTTAACTGCTGAGTCAGTTCACTGGCCCTCTTTACCTGCTGAGTCAGTTCACTGGCCCTCTTTACTTTGGTGATTTACAACTCCAAGAAAAGGTTCTTAGCTCATATTTTTCTCTCAAAAGAGTAAGGAAAAGTCAAAGAAAAAAGTGAATATCTTAGGTGAAATAATAAATAAGAGAAGGAAAGCTGTATGCATTTCACAGACTGGCTGAGGTGAAATGAACTGAGGTCTAAGATAAAAAGATGGATACCATGTGCCAGCCTGTGGGATGAAAAAAGAATGGTGGGTGTGAGAGATACTAGACAGGGAAGCTAAAGATGCTGAGGACAGACAGAGCTGTTCATTAATTGTTCATTGGCCCTTTTGACCTGCTGAGTCATCCCACTGACCCTCTTGACCTGCTGAGTCACCTCACTGACCCTCTTGACCTGCTGAGTCATCTTACTGACCCTCTTGACCTGCTGAGTCATCTCACTGGCCCTCTTGACCTGCTGAGTCATCTCACTGGCCCTCTTGACCTGCTGAGTCATCTCACTGACCCTCTTGACCTGCCATGAACTCCCAACTCAGGAAGTTTCTAGGCAAGATGGTTACAAGGTACCATAGTTAGGAACAACTTCAACTCTGAAAATAGCTTCTTCTGCCCCATAGCTTCGAACAATTTATACCAATGAAAATGGAAGGAGGCAAAGCTGATTTCATAAAAAGGACTTCTAGAAAATAGAGAGTGGGAATTATAAAAAACAGAGGTAGCTAAATGTGAAAGATCACTGTACCTGAACTTGGTGGTGTAGGCCTGCAATACCAGCTGGAATTGGTAGGTGGAAGCAAAAGAATCTGGAATTTAAGTCACCCTTGATTACAAAGGGAGTTCAAGGTTAGCCCCTGTTACATGCAACTGTGTCTAAAAAAACAAGAAAAAGATTACTGTAGCCAGTGCCGCCAACCAGAGTGTGGACTCAGCTCAACACGTTTCAAAAGTTGTACTTTGTAGAATGCAGGGATTTTGTTTTGTTTTCTAGGGGTGTTTTTGAACTCACGCTTTTTGTCTCTTCTATTTTGTTGCCAGGTTTCCAGATTGTCAGACCTTGAAAGAAACATTCACTTTACATGATGGCAGGTGCTTGCTCTGCCAAAGAAATACTATATAGTATTACATTGTTTTCACTAAAGGTTTTAATGAGATACTACATTTTAAAGGACATTAGTTTTCTTTCTAGTTTTTTACTATACTTGACATATACTAATAGTATGTTACTTTAAAAGCCAAGGAAGCAGACTCAGAAAATAAAGTCTATTTAATATGTATCTGTTAGCAAATGATAAGGAAAGAGCAGAAGACAATAATTTGTTTTGGAATTCTGAAGTATTTGCATGATGGTATTTTGAATGTTCTATTTAACTGACATAGAGAAGGCCTCTCATTGTTACAATATTTAACAGTCTGCTTTCCTTTGTACTGATTTCCTCTGGCCATGAATACCTATACACAAGTGGGTTACATGCAGGGCAGAACATTAATCTTGTCAAACTGAAGAGGCTTAAGATATTAACACAATAATTGCTGAGTGTGTGGTGGCACATGCCTATAATTCTCAGTAGGTGGAGACAGGAGGATCAAGAATTCAAGGTCAATCTCAGCTGCAAAGCAAGTTTGAGGAGAGCATGGACTACATGAGACTATGTCTCACCAAAGCCTCACCCCCAAACAAATAATTTCTATAAGTAAAATACACTAGTAAAGGTATAAATGCACGTTACCAATAATAATGCCACTTTAGGCCTCTGGTCCCGAATGCTGGGGACAAAGCCTAGGGCCTGCAAGTACTCTCTACCACTGACCTAGATCTCCAACCTCAGAAGTGCCTATATTAATTATAGATGACGGGGAAGGGAACCCTGCAGTTCATATAACATAGCATGGTTTTAGAGTCCACCTTTGATACAAATTAGAAGGCAAAATGAGTGACAACAGACAGGACAAACAAACAGCAACCCCAATGGCAGCCTGTTTATGTAAAATACATGGGCTAGGAGTGGCCTGGCCAGTCAAGCATTGCCACGCAAAGATGAAGGCTTGTTCTCCAGCACCCATGGAAAATTCCAGTGTGGCAGAGCATTCCCGTAACCCCAGCACAGGGGAGGTAGAGAGAGGAGGCTGACCAACCCCCACAGTCAAGATTCAGTGGGAGACCCTGCCTCAAAAACCCTGAGTGTTGGCCAGACATGGTGGTGCATGCTTTTAATCCCAACATTCAGGAGGCAGAGCCAGGCAGTTCTCTGTGGGTATGAGGCCAACCTATTTTATATAGCAAATTCTCGGTCAGCCAAGGATACAGTGAGCTCTGCACTTAAATAGATAGATAGATAGATAGATAGATAGATAGATAGATAGATAGATAGATAAATAAATAATCAGGTAGAGAGCAATTGAGGAAGAACCTAAATAAATAAATAAATAATCAGGTGGAGAGCAATTGAGGAAGAACCTGACATTGACATCTGGACTTTACATGTGCACGCATATGCCATCCTTCTCACACCCACATGCACACACACCTACATAAGTGCATACATACACACACAAAAATATATACAATACACACAAATATATATAATACACATACACAAATATATAAGAGATTTATATGCATAAATTGAACATATTTACACAAATTTCTCCTTGTAAACAGCATATTTATGCCTGTAGGAAGACAAAATTAACATAAGGAGATACATCACTCTGTAAGGAGTACATCTGTGCTGCCAGTTATTTAGAACTCTAAGTCACTAATGCTTAATGGAACAGTCCCCAACAGTGACATCATAACAATGCTCTTGGGTGTCAGAAAGGATCTGGCTGACTCCCAGTCTCTCATCTCAATGAAAATGATTTTGGAGGTGGGGGGTGCAACAGGAGCTTATTTCTTTAAATGTTAGGCTGATCACTATAAAGTAAGGACTCTCTCTCTCTCTCTCTCTCTCTCTCTCTCTCTCTCTCTCTCTCTCTCTCTCTCACACACACACACACACACACACACACACACACACACACACACAGAATGGCAAATAGCAATTCCTAAATACAACAGTCTTATTCGCACTTTGGCATAATCTTAAAATAGACATCCAGTCTATATAAATCCTGAAGAAAACCTGTAACGGTAAGTTAGAGCAGCTGAGAGATGGTTCAGCAGTTCAGAGCTCTTACTGCTCTTGCAGAGGGCCCAGGTTCAGTTCCTGCACCCACAAGGTAGCTCATAACCACTGTAACTCCAGTTCTAGGGAGAACTGATGGCCTCTTCTCATCTCCAAGGGCTCTTGCATGTATGTGGCACATACACACTCACATAATTTCACATACTACACATACACTTTTTAAGTCTTTAAATTATAAATTATAATAATGTTTCTATTTTATGATCCTCTCTCTAATTACTATGTCTATGTGATAACTTGATGCTCAAAAGCAAGAAGTTTAGATTCAGGAATGAGCACATGATCAGAGCATTATAGCATATTCTACATGAGCAACTATATCAATGGCATGAGGAAACTTATGGCTTTGAAGCCTGAGGACTTTTAGTCCAGGTCTTTTATATAACGAAGTACTAAAATAAAAAGTTCCATAATTGAATGAATGAAAACCCAATCATTAATTATTAAAGTCATTCTTGAATTCAAAATCTTGTTAACTTGTATTTTTGACTCTATCTATAATAGTAAGAAGACTACTGCCTCAGGATTAATATACCAATTTCTATATTCAGGAATATTTAAAAACCTAAGTGTTACCTATGGCAATTACCTAGAAGACCCCTAATATCTTTGGGAAGAGCCGAAGGGAGACTAATGGACTTTGCTAATTTTACCCTTGACAATTATAAAACAGCTCTGAATTTCATCTGACTGCAGAAACCTTCAGCTAACGGTCTATCCCTGGAGGGGCAGAGAAACATACCATGTAGCTCGTACACAAACCCACGAGCAGAAGAAAATCGGAAACTGGTAGACGGAATAAGCCATAAAACACTAAAACCGCTGCAAACATGACAACTTTATCATCAAATTAAGTATATATACCCTCAAAAAAAAAAAAAAGGGGGCAGGCTGTCACTGTGAAAAACAGTGACATATTATAAACAAATTCTGTATCACATTCTGCCTGATCCCTCATTACTGTAGTATCTACTTATTTTGTCTTTATTGACAATTTTTTCTTTTTCTTTCTTTTTTTTGGTTTTTCGAGACAGGGTTTCTCTGTGTAGCTTTGTGCCTTTCCTGGAACTCACTTGGTAGCCCAGGCTGGCCTCGAACTCACAGAGATCCGCCTGGCTCTGCCTCCCGAGTGCTGGGATTAAAGGCGTGCGCCACCACCGCCCGGTGACAATTTTTTCTTATAAAAGGAAATTAAAACATTAAATAGAATCTAAATATACCATGATAGTAATCCTTGTTAGAGGTAAGTCTTGTTTAATAAAATAGGTCCTCTGCTATAAGATATTCATATTCCTTTAAGTACTATTCTGAGGAAAACAGAAGCAAGCGTTTCACTGAAGGGCTGGTTCTGACTATGGGAGGTGCTTTGTCAAAGAGAACTCTTGACTTCACACACTCCATTTCCCCTTCCTGTCTCTGCAGTTCCAAACACCGTTCAACAATTTGGACCTCACCTATCATGATCAATGAGGGCTGTGAGATGCCTCGATTTGGAGATTAATCATGGATTGCCATGGTACTCTAGTTCTTTCATAGAAAATGAGCTGGTGAAGCATCTTTTGGAACGGAACCTGCAGAACCTTTAGAGACCCTTTCAAGAACAAGGCTAAGAAGACCCATGTGTGAAATAAACAGGAGGGATGCACAGGATAAAGGCTTAAGTTTAGCATAACCATAAAACTCAGAAAGAAACCTATAGTAATCTAAAAAGGAATTTTTTGCTGGAGGTGTTTAATACAATGCAAATGTGAAGGAGTGGTGTACGCAGAGGATGTGGAGGTACGGGGTTCCCAAAGGGAGGGGTCCTGGTCATTCTTATTTCTTGGGCAACTGCTGTTGGACATGTTGAGGTTTCTTTTTTCTTTTTACTGGTCTTCTCTTTGTAAATCAAGCAGTGCTACTGAAATCCGGTGCCTAATGGAGCAGATGGTGGAGGTCTTAGGTTCTGGAACACATATAGTGATGCCTTTGAATGCTAAACACCAAGAGCAGATTTCACAGGCTGTGAATCTGATTTGATTTTGATGGTAATAAAATTCCCATTTTCACTGAATTCAAACCACAGTGACTGACACAAGCTAGTTCAGGAAAAAGAATGCTTTAAATATTATTCCCACAAAGGGAAGTAGTTAATCAATTATTTGTTTACATCATTATGGCATGACTGTACTTTCAGATAAAGGCACCTCTGCTCTTTTGTAATACAGCAAAAGTAGCTGGGATAACACTCACTGGTGCTGTGCTTGACAGTCATGGACCCTGGGTTCATCCCCGTTGCAGAATAGCAGAAAGTAAATTCAAACTGTCCACGAAAGGAAAACAAAGAGAATTTCCTGAAAGCATTGAGCCTTAGTTTCTTTTCTAAGGTAAGAACAAATTGAGGCTAATTCTCAAAATACAGAACTAGGTACAATTAAGTGATAGATCTAGAATATTTCCTCCCCTTGGGTCTTTGGGTCTAATCCACTGTGGCCACTGTTTATGCCTACAGGTTATCCTGTGCCCAGTGCACCCAAAAACTACCAAACTTCCACATGTGGAAGCGTTCCCTTCTCCAAGTAAGGCCAGGCTCCTCATAGACCACAGCAGTCTAGAAGAAAGGCAAGAGAGATCATGGGGTCAGTGACTCCCAGGGACAGTCAAAGACTCACTTTTGCTTCAACATGTGGATTCCATTGATGAAATCAATAAGACCCAACCAAGTACACGTACAAAGAGGAGAGAAGTCTGAGGTCAGGCAAGCAAGCTAGCTCAACAGGGAGGAGATCTGAGAATCTTAATCTGTTTCATGCAAGTAATTCCTTGTTCCCATGTGGGTAGGAAAGAGATGTTCAGCACTCTCCTACTGTATTCTCCTTTCAAAGCAGTGGATCTAGCTCATGAAATAGTGCAAAACCATGATGGAAATGTCAGGCAGAACGGGACTAGCTCTCAGTATCTTTCAAGGCACATTCTTAGCCTCCTCCCCTGAGAGGGTGACCAGGCCACTAAATTCTGGCCAAGAAGATATATGCAGAAGGAGCATAAGACCTCTGAGAAATGTTTTAATGTGCAGACATTGCATTATCCACACAGAAGTGTGAAGACAGCTAAAATGTGACATTTTCTGAAACAAGTACTTAGCAACAATTGACTTTTTTATATTGGTAGACTCAAGTGGACACTTTAAAAAAATAATTTAGAAAGAAATTAAAATAACATATATTCATCTACATAAAAATAAGAACTTTAAAATAATGATTATCTGAATACTAAAATATAACAAATAGAGGAGGCTGGAGAGAGCTCAGTGGTTAAGAGCACTGGCTGCCCTTCCAGAGGAAGTGGGTTCAATTCCCAGTGCCAACATAATGACTCACAACTACCTGTAACTTCAGGTTTCAGGGGATCTCCTGGTCTCCACAGGCATCATCTGCACATACATGACACACACAAACTCATGTAGGCCACTCCTCGGCCTCCAAAACAAAGTAGATCACCCATCCATCCATCCATCCATCCATCCATCCATCCATCCATCCATCCATCCATCTATCCATCTATCTAGTGTGCTATTGATTTTTGAGGCAGGCTCTGGTTGGCCTGGAATCTGCTATGTAGATGAAGCTATTCCTCTGCCTCTCAAGCAATGAGGTGAAGATGTCTGCCACCACACCCGACTTAGAATAATTATTCTTGATGCATATTCATATACTTTAGTTTGTTTCTTAGCCATATCTAATATTATATTACTGATATTTTTGTTTTGCCTGTGTGTATGTCTGTTCACTAGCAGTGACCATGGATACCAGAAAATGGTATTGAATTCCTTGGAACTGAAGTTCTATACAGTTGTGAGCTGCCACATGGGAGCTGGGTATTGAACCTGGGTCCTTTGGAAGAGCAGCTGGTGCTCTTAAGCGTTGAGTTATTTCTCCAGGCCTCTATTTTCCTAAAGACTATTTTTTAAGGCTGTGCACTGGTAGGATGTGCCTGGAATCTCAGCATTTCTGAGCTGAGGGAAAAGTGTCATGTCCAAGTCTGTGACAGCACACAGAGGCCATTCACCTGGAGCCGGGCCAGCAGTGAGGAAGCACCAGCAGTCTCTCTGTCTCTGCACACTTGTGAGTCTGAGCCAACAGGACCACTACGAACTTGAGATCATACCGTCCACAAAGACACAACAAAGACTCTTTACAATCCCACTAAGCAGTGGACTAATGAACGTTTTGATGTCTCTCCTTGTACTTTCTTACTGTTGTTTCCTCATTCCTTTATAGATGGGGACTTTTTTCTGTAACATGGTAAGAACTTGCCTAAGGTGTGTAAGTTTTTTAATCCTATTTTTCAAGCACATTTTATGATGTGGACACTTTCCTTTGCCATTAAACATTTTTCATGAAGTTTTAATGTCTATATAACATGCATTTGGATACATCACTTAACTCTTTCATTATTTGATATTTAATCTGCTTACCTTTTACTACAACAAATAGATCTACAATGTTGGAACTGACAGACCTGAACATCAGTTTTTCCCATTCTAGATTATGTAGTTCAGATAAATATTTTCAAAGTTCAAAGGATTTTAAGCATTTTAATCCTCCCTTCCTCCTCCTCTGTCTCTTTCTGCCATTCTTGTATATGCTAGGCAAACATTCTACACTGATCTATATTCCCAGCCTTGTTCTTTTATTTTGGAGATCACTCTATAGCCCAGAATGGCCCTGAACTTATGATAATCCTCTTGCCTCATCCTCCTAAGTACTTTTTTTCCTTCTCTTTTTCTTTTTTTGAGACAAAGTCTTGCTCTGATGCACAGGCTGGCCTTGAACTCATGATCCCCCTGCCTCTGCCTCAGAGTGCAGAGATTACATACAGTCTTGTGCCACCAAACCTGCTCTTCAGCAGTGTTTCCTAGCATTCATCGCTTTTCCTTCGTGGTGACACTACCGTCACCACCTCCCACAGTTCACTGAGCATCCACACAGGGGAGCGGAGCAGCAGGACACACAGACCCCGTGGCTTCACTAACCAAGCGTGAGACACCCGGAGGAGGCCATGCAGGCACAGTTGTGCAGGCACAGCGGACCCTGTCTGTTTTTACCTTGGTATTCTGGAGAAGAGCTAGTCCATTACAGGCATTTGCTAGAAGGAAGTCTCCACTCAGGATAGCTATTTTGTTTCCAAACTTCATGTCTTTCAGTGGTCCATCGGAAGATTGTAATTCACTCAAATTTACTATCCCACGATGCACAAGGAGAGCAGTGTGTATAAGTTCTGTGATCTCTGCCAAACTTCTTTGACTAAAACATAAAGAAAAGGTTTGTATAAATGTCAAGACTGTATGACTTTATGACCAATGCCAGGATTCAGTTCTCAAAAACAATGCACACATGGTATTGGCGGTGTGGGGTGGGGGTGGAGGAGCCATGTCCCTTTCTAATAAAGCTTTTAGGAGTTTCTCTATTGACTAGTCTGGACTAGTAATCCTCCTTACTCTAACTTACCAGTCACCGGTCTCAGAGAAATGATGGCCAGAAGTGCTACCCTCCCGATTCACTGAGATACCTAGTTCTCAACGCACATTTCTTCTTCACCTAACTTTAAGATTTCTGGGAATTGTCAGTTACATTATCAATTAAATGTGAATGTGAGTAAGGCATGGGATAAATACTTTACATACATGATTTCTTTTAGTCCTAAATATAAAGCTGGGAGATTTTCAGAAACATGGTCTCTTTCTTCAAGGACCAAGTCTTCCACACTGAGAATGGAAGTATACACACCTTCAGTAGGAAATAAGGCAGAAAGTCCTGAGGAGTCCGTAACTCAGGACCGTATCTCAGGAGATGTCAGGGGATACCTATTTCCTTTTATGTATTTTTCTACAGTTTGGACACTCTGTATGAGAATAAAAGTATTCTTTTTATAATCAAACAAAAACTTCCATGTATTTTGATCCTGCAGAATGCAATCTGATGGAATCAAATACACGTGATTAGTGGAACAAACAGAAACTAAGGTCAGAGTACGGTGGCCTGTGCTCACAGAACCAGCACCCGGGAGGCAGAGCAAAGAGGAC
The DNA here is from genome assembly GCF_049852395.1 of Peromyscus maniculatus bairdii. Classification (NCBI taxonomy): domain Eukaryota; kingdom Metazoa; phylum Chordata; class Mammalia; order Rodentia; family Cricetidae; genus Peromyscus; species Peromyscus maniculatus. Next base: position 12,014,141 of record NC_134867.1, read on the forward strand.
TGCCATGTGTCACACACTGAGTCCCAGCCCAGCCTGCCTTACAGTGTGAGGCCTGGTCTCAAACCACACAGACACAGAAACTACCCCCTCACACACATTAAAACAAAAGCAAGCGGCACTGAAAATCTAAGCCTCCCCTCAACCTTGTCACAGGTATGATTAATCCTCAATTATGGGGAAGAAACTGATGCACACAAATGAAATGAGTTCTCGAGGGCACAGTAATGTGGAGCTGGGACTCTGCTGGAATCTAACTTCGCTAGATGAGTCAATGTGAATATAACGTGGTTTCCAGGTCCCGTTTCAGCCCTCCGCATTAACCCCGGGCTTGGCTGTGCTACTTGCTTGTCCAACAGAACATCAATAAACAAGTCGAAAGGAAAGCTTAAGGGAAGTTCCCAAACACACAAGCTCAGGCTGCTTCCGGCAGTGGCAGCGTTGCAGGAGCCTGGGCAGCAGAGCCTTTCGGTCAGTTCAGACACCAAAGAAAAAGAAAAAGGTGGTGCCAAGACACCCCAATATACAGCGGCCTGCCATGAAATATCAGTGTTCGGTAAGGAAAGAAAATACTCAGGAATAGCGCTGCTCTAACAAAGGCCAAACTGAGTCTGTGGGTTGAGTCTGAACAATGTGGGGGGCTGAAAATGGTTCAAGCTGAAAAGGCAGTGAGCAAGCTGTTCCTGGAAAAACTCTCCTGCAGTAACCGGAAAGACAGGCATCCTTTCCTAGCTAAAATAAATTATACTTAACAAACTTAAGAGAGCTTGGTAAGGAGATTTCAGGTAGAGTGCTACAAGTATTGGCTAGCTTTTGCTGAATAATATAGTGTACATGGATGCATCTACAATACAAGGGAGAGAAAAGAAAGTTGTTCAATTTGCAAGCAGTTTAGAAAACAATAAAAAAAGAGCAAAGACTTGCCAGGCTGAAAATAAAACTGTTTCACATTTTCAGTATATCCAGAAAAAAATTCCCAAAGGAAGAAATAGTATTAGGAAAAAGAACAAAAGTGTGGGCCAACAAGATGGCTCAGCAGGTAAAGGCTTGAGTTTGAGCCTCAAATCCATGTGAAAGTGAAAGGAGAGAGCCTGTTCCCTAAAAGTTGTCCAGTGACCTCCTTGCTGGGGCTTGCAAGTAATGATGACGATGGTGGGTATGAGTCGGGATGGTACTTACAATCCCAGAGTTTGGGAGGTGGAGGTAGGTCAGTTCAAGGTCATCTTCAGCCACACAGTGAATTTGAGATTAGCTGTGATGGTGATGGAAGACCTCTCATTTAGACACACTCCAGGCAGTGGGCTCACACAGGGCACTCAATGTGCTGTTTGAGTAGGTTTTGTCTTACTGATTTTCCCTTTTTAGTTTGTCTTTTTTGATTTTCCTTTTTTTTTTTTTTTTGTTTTTTTTTTGTTTTTTTTTTTTTTTAAGAGAAAGACCATGAAGTTGTGTGGGAAAGAATATGATCAAAATATACGAAACACATTTTTAAATAAAATTAAAAAATGAACAGTAGACCATTACAGAGCTCTATGCGGGAAGCAATTCTCACTGAAAAGAGAGGCAGCTCAGAGGGCAGAGCAAGTGTTACAGAGAATGGCGAATCAGGAAGCTGCTTCTAGGTACTAGGATTGGGCCCTAGCTAAGAAGTATTTCTTGCTTATAAAATAGCTAGTTCTAACAGCATGATTTGGACTTCTGGACAGCTAGATTTCAGAACTGCTGTGCACCAGTGAGATTCACTCTTTAAGAGATGAGGTCTTATTACTATACAGTTCTCAGGCGGCTCCCAAACTCCTGGTCTCATGCAATCCTTCTTTACCTGCCCAGCTCTCTTGCTGTCCCCTCAGAAAACAAGTTTTAAGAAGCGGTGCTAAGCTATAAAACCACCCTTTTAAAAAGTGACTAAAAGAATTAAGAATTTTATTATGGGGGCTGGAAACACAGTTCAGGGATCAAGAGTGCTCCTCATCCTCCCAGGGGGCTGTGCACCCCTGCAGCTCACAGATGCTCTGACACCCTCTTCTGGACCCTGACAGCACCCCTATATACATGGCATACTCTCACACAGACATATACACAAGTAAAATGAAATCTTAAAAACATTATTACTATCTCACAAATACTTTGTTTTTATAAAACTATTCCCTGAAAAGAAAGAAAAAACAAAACAAAACAAAACAAAATTGGGGGTGGAGTGGGGTGTGAGATCTGGGAAGTATTAAGGGGAAGAGTGGGGAATGATTATGATCAAATACATTGTATGCATGTATAAAATTCTCAAAAAATTAATAAAACCAGGCATGGTGACTGACACATGTCTTTAACCGTAGCATTTGGGAGGCAGAGACCCACAGATCTTTGTGAGTTCCAGGCCAGTCTGGTTTACAGAGTAAGTATTTATGTAGCTAGGGCTACACAGAGAAACCCTATTTCAAAACCAAAAGAATTAATAAAAGTCTTTTTTTATTCATATTGTCACATTTGACAAAATTGCACAATGAAATCATGAGCAAGTATACAGCACAGAAGGGTTAAGCATTTAGGTTAAGTCCCTCAAGCAGTTTACCTCAGGAAAGTAAAGCCCAGCAAGCCAGAAGCTGTGGGTGTTCTGAACTACCCCAAGGATGGAAATGAGTAACTGTGAGCACTTAATAACGACATCTATAATAATAGACAGCATTCAATAGATAAATAAGAACCCTGAAATGCCACGTCACCAGAAACAAGAACAACTGTGGTAATAATTCCGTGAAAAATCATCATGTACTGTAGCCAGCACTTACACAGCACCTTCATTTGTACCACCTACTCGCCCTTCCAATTACAGCAGGCCCAGGGAGGGCCAATACTTGATCTAGAGCCTGAAGTTTGGAAAGAACAAAAGTACAGTTCAGAGCCACCTTGTCATAGTGACCAGTGACAATGTAAAATGTTTATTTACCTAATGAATAGTAAGTGTGTGTCGGGGGGGGGGGAAATAAGTCAAGGATATTAAAGTATGTAACCGTGGCATATGCCCACCATGTACTCACTCAGCTTTCAACCTTATTTCTAAGCACCATGGAAAGTAACTTTTGTTTTGTTTTGTTTTTTGTTTTTCGAGACAGGGTTTCTCTGTGTAGCTTTGCACCTTTCCTGGAACTCACTTGGTAGCCCAGGCTGGCCTCGAACTCATAGAGATCCGCCTGCCTCTGCCTCCCGAGTGCTGGGATTAAAGGCGTGCACCACCACCGCCCTGTGGAAAGTAACTTTTTAAAGAGACAAAACATTAAGCACAAGGTGACCTCTAAAAACACCCCTCTCTAAGGTCTCATTATGTAACCCTGACTGTCCTGGGATCTGATATGTAGACCAGGCTGTCTTCAAACTTGAGACCTGCCCTCCTCTGCCTCTTGAGTGCTAGGATCACCACACCCAGCATGTCTTGTTTTTGCTTTTGGCTGTTTGTTTCTTGGTTTTTCATATTTTATTCTTAATTATGTGTGTGTGTGTGTGTGTGTGCTCTTCCAGGACCTCTGGAAGAGCAGTAAATGCTCTTAACGTCCAGCCCCAAGCATGCCTCTTTTAGTTCAAAGTAACTGGGAAATTAATCAAATTTCCCCATGTCATTTGATTAGAACCAAATCAATAGATTTGCCCTAGTCAACAATCGAGCTTGAGAATAATTCTACTTCTGCCTGTGCCACAACACAGCTCAGGGTGAATGCCCTGCACACTCAAGTCATGGGCTCCTTATCACTGAAAGGAAGCCAGGGACCCGAAGAATAGATCTCTCCAGGGCTCTACTTCTTAGGTTCAGGTTCTTGTTGTTTTTCATTACTTAAGACTAGCAGGCAATTGTAAAAGAGAGAAAAAACTGTTGCTATTATTGGTCCCCACTTTCTGTAGGAATAGGAACGGACTGTTCAGTTGTCTTTAAACCTGTTCGGTACTTACCACCTAGCACTGTGCTCTTGACTTCCCAGATTTTATCAGATGAACAACTCTGGATCACAGTGTGCAAAAGTACAATATAGTAGCCAGCAGGGAAGCAATTTAAGTGTAAAGGAATCTTAGAATTTGCTTCTTATTATTTTAGTCCTATTTTAGGTACCCACAGTAATTCAGTTAAGCTTTTGGTGCACTGGATCTAAAAATTACTTTACAAAAAAGTCCCCATGCCATTTTATGTAGATATTTTTATACTCTTGGTTATTTATCCTTCCTGCTTAGCCTTGATTAGAAAGGAGTAATAAATAAAAAGCTGGACATGATGGTACTCATGAGGATCACGGTGACTTGGAGGCCAGCCCTGGCTACTAATGAGGTACAGAGTGAAACCTAGGTGAGCCAATGTTATGAGACCACAGACTCAGCCCTTCCCAGAACCCCTAACAAAACAAAAACAACAACAACAACCCCAAACCAATCCACTTACAAAAAGTGCCCAGGGTAAGGAAGCAGTTGCTGCCTGAAGAAAACGGAATGCTTTTTATAAGAATTTATGCCCAGCAGCACATCAAGATGTCCCCAGGGGTACAACAGTGACAATTATATCTTGGGGGTAACCTACAGCCACCGAATTGAACTGAAGGCCCACCCAATAGGAGGGACTTCATGCCTTGCACCGTAAACTTAGCCAACCCCTGCACACGGAGGATCCTGGAGAGCCGACTGCTGCAACTCCCCAAGCGCATTCTAAATACCAACTCTGTGTCTACAGACAAGCACAGCTTCTTTCTGCAGCAGACGGAGGCCACCCCAGAAATCCACAGGTGGTCACAATGCAGAGAAGAACTGGCCGTGGGCTGTCCATCCACAACTGACACATCCACACACGATCCCGACACCTCAGGCTCAGGGGACATCATAGAGGAGGGGCAGAAGGACTGTAAGAGCCTGAGCTCCTCCAAGAATGTCTTCTATACAGGACAGGGAGCTGCACCCATTAAATCCCACCAGGTTCTATTTATATACACATGTGTATGCATGTATGTAGGTTCTATGTAACAATAATAAAACGGCAGGGGTCATGGCGCTGATAGCAAATGGGGGCACAGGAGGAGCTGGAGGAGGAAAGTGTGGAGTAGAAATTATGTAAATATAGGACTCATGAAATTTTCAAAACAAAGTTAGAAGATTTATACCCAATCACTCTTTGAATTATATATTAAGCGATTTCATTTTATTTCATTTTCCTTTAATATTTCCCTAAGATTTTAGCATCCTATGTTTCAGAAATAAGAGCAGCAGACATTGTTAGTTATCTGCTCACCTAACCTCCTTCTAGTAACAAAGCTTTATTAGGTTTGAAGTGGCCATGCAGTCCTTTAAGATCTTCTCATTAGCTGGGAATGGTGGCACAGGCCTTTAATCATGGCACCTGGCAAGTGAAGGCGGGATGATCTTCATCCTTTACATCGAGTTCAAGGTCAGCTTTGGCTACCTCGCTCCCCCATGTCAAACACAACCAAACAAAGCCCCAAAGATCCCTTCAGCAGCTGAGGTAGCTCTATATGGTGGTATTTTATTTGTACTGAAATGTAATTTTCATTGTATGTTAATAAATAAAGTTGTCCGGGGGTCAGAGCTATTAAAGCCATAGCAAGAGCGTGGTGGTGGTGGTGGCTCACGCCTTTAATCCCAGCACTTGGTACAAGAGCTAGGTAAATCTCTGTGTGTTCAGGGATACAGCCAGCATTGGAGACATACGCCTTTAAGACCTGGAGGGCTGTACTTACAGGCAGTGACGAGGCAGTCATGTGTTTGGGTTTACAACCAATGAGAAGGCAGAACAGAAAGACTATTTAAAGACAGACACACAGGAAATAGCTCTCTTTCGGGGAGGTAGGAACACTGCAGGAGGTAAGATTTTAGCTCTGAGCTCTGACCTCTCGGCTTTCTCTTTTACATTGGTTCTGTGTTTCTTATTTTAATAAGATGGTTGGTTACATCTACATCTGGAGCCCAACGTGGGTGCCAGGGTTAGGAAAAAGGCTAAGCAAAGGAGATTACATTTAAGGTTCTTGTTTAAAAAAAGAAAGAAAAGAAAAGAAAAAGACAATTACTAGTTTTAAATACTTTACATTGGATTGGATTGTTTTATATTGTATACAAATTTGAAATTGATATTGTTAGAAAATGCTATATGTATATTTCTAATTGTATTCATACTATTCATTTAACAATGTAATGCAATTTTGTGATCCTTGAATGTTATTATTACCAACTATTAGGATATAAAGAAATGAAAGTTAGTAGTTAGACATTACAATAGAATTTGTAGTCATATTAGATATGTTTTAAAAATTGAGCAGATATATTTCAGGCGGGTCATCTTCAAACCCTTCAGAGATCTACAGAATATGGCATTTAAAATGTTTTAATAACTTGGAAATTTTTCTTTTTGAGACATGTCGGCTCCTGGCAGTACCAATCTACTTCAGAGAAATGATGGGCATTGAAGAAACTGCATATGAAGTTAACTTTCATTGTGGCAAAAGTTAGCCACTGGACAACAAAGTATCCTCGAATCAACAGGACAAAATGGATAGACAGGACATGAAACAAAGGACTACTGATACTTGCCAAAACAACTGTGGTTATGGCTTTATCAAAAGGCATCTTCTGAGGCCAGGACAATATGGCCCCATCCCTGAAATGGCCTTCACAATCCGGAAAAAGTATAGTGCCCTTTTCTTCCAAGGCAGCTGAACAGGCAGTGGGCCGATGGCTTCTGTTGTGCAATGGAACAGCAGCTGAAAGCTCACACCTCTCAATAGTAGACTGGCATTTAATAGAGGGATGTGGAGAAGAAGGGGATGCTGAGATGAAGCCATATATACACATCCAAAAAGAATGGACAGCTGAATTAAAAAACCGTCAATAATTTCCAAAATTTAAAATCCTCAATCATGACATAACACTAGTGGAATTCAGGTGTTTCTGGTACATGGACTGCTCTCACCCAATGTGAGGTTGAACTTTTGACCTTGTGTACATCCTACTTCACAAATGAGTCTGTCAGATACACTAAACCTATAGGCTGAAGATGATGCCCCAACACTGCGGAGAAACCTTAGGTGACTGTCCAAGACAGCTGGCTGTTTCTGTCAACTCACAAAATTTTTGGAAGTTGCTTGCATGCACTTCCTGTTTTTATTTTTGTTAGCTAATATTATTTCCTTCTTGGGACTCTGAGGGAGTTGAAGATTAGTTAGTTATAGTTAAAGGTTAGTTAGTTATAGTTGAAAATTAATTAGGATAGAAAGTGAATTAGATACATTTTGGACTTTCCAAAATAGGATAGATAAGGGAATTATTTTCTCTGATTTGTCAAATACAAATGGACTAGACATTGTTTAGGTATTTGTTACTTGTATATACTGTATATAGTTATTGTACTTTTGTATATAGTTTTTCTTTTGTTAGTTATAACCTTTTGCCTTTTTTCTTTTTATTAAAATAGAAAAGGGGAAATATGGTGGTATTTTATTTGTACTGAAATGTGATTTTCATTGTATGTTAATAAATAAAGTTGCCCAGGGGTCAGAGCTATTAGAGCCATAGCAAGAGCGTGGTGGTGGTGGTGGTGGTGGCGCACGCCTTTAATCCCAGCACTTGGTAGAAGAGCTAGGTAAGTCTCTGTGCGTTCAGGGATACAGCCAGCATTGGAGACATATGCCTTTAAGACCTGGAGGGCTGTACTTACAGGCAGTAACGAGGCAGTCATATGTTTGGGTTTACAACCAATGAGAAGGCAGAACAGAAAGACTATTTAAAGACATACACACAGGAAGTAGCTCTCTTTCGGGGAGGTAGGAGCACTGCAGGAGGTAAGATTTTTAGCTCTGAGCTCTGACCTCTCAGCTTTCTCTTTTACATTGGTTCTGTGTTTCTTATTTTAATAAGACGGTTGGTTACATCTACAGCTCTATGATCACATGACAAGTCTAGCCAAGGATATATACACAGAGGTCTAGGAGGGATCCTGAAAGTCTATTAACTCTTAGTAGGAGGACACAGACTGATTTAGTTGGTGTGCTCCTTTGACCTTTGGGGCTTCACCCAGCTAGACTATGACTGGACTTCTTAGAGGTGCAGGGGAGACACATGGGTCTAATGCAGCCCACAATCTGTGGGAGGCAGAAGAAGACGAGAGGAGAGCCTGAGCTCTAGAGGGCTTGGGCTCCACCTGCCCTCATGTGCTACCACTGATTTTGTGCTGTTATGTCTGTTTCTATTTACACCCCCTTCACCCCTGCCCTGTGCTGGTAACTGGGCCCAAGGCCTGGGGCTGCCAACCAAGTACTCCGTCATTAGCTATACTCCCAGCAATTAGACTTATCTCCTGAGATAAATAAACATGGTATCCTTAAAGCTACTGCTATATTGGGCCTAATCACTTCCTAAGATAGAAGGTCAATAAAAAATGGTGCCAATGGGAAGACACTTATGTTTATCTTTCTGCACTCTGATTTTTTTTTCAACTAATATTATGTCTTGGAGATGCTCCACATTATTTACTGGCAGAGAATTCACTCTTGCTCATTTAATATATCCAGAGAGATAGTGCCATACAGTTCTGTTCTAGGGTGAGTACCAGGTATGTGTTGTTGAAAGAATTTCTTCTGATTTGGTGTGTGTGTGGGGTATGTTCACACACACTTGTGCCATGGTATGTGTAGATGTTAGAGTACAAATTTCTGGAAGTTGGTTCTGTCTTTCCATCTTGCCTTTGTTTGCTTGTTTTCAGACATGGTCTCCTTGGGGTTTCGGCTGCCTTACTTACTCCAGGCTAGCTGGCCTCTGAGCTTCCAGCCAGTTCTCTCTCTGCCTTCCAATTCATAGCCATTACAGGTGGATGCTACACACTGGCTTTTTACTTGGATTCTGGGGCTTGAACTCAGGGCATTGGGCTTGCACAGTTGAAATGTCTAAAAATCACCTCTAGCCAGGTATAGTGGTGCACACCTTGGTCCTGGCAGGAGCAGGAAGATCTGTGAGTTTGAGGCCAGTTGGTTTATTTAGTGAGCTTCAGGCCAGCCAAGGCTACACAGTGAGACTCTATCTCAATAATGATGATAACAATCAGCTTTATGCCACTTTTAAAATAAAGCTTTCCCTCCATTTTTCCAGAATTAACTCCTTCTGTACTTAAAGGTCTTTGAAAATAGTTCAGTCATCCCCCATATCTTTTCATTTCTACATTTTAATTATCTACTTCCATACACTGCCTAGAAAGTATTTGTTAAAGGAGCAATTTGTTACTTAGCAACAGCTTCAGAAAGGCCTCAGGACTGCTAACACTGATTTCAGAAGGGGAAGCAGTGGTCTATACTAAAGTCCATCTTATAGAGACACAGTGGTAACTCCTTAGGGTCAATGAACCTCTAATTAGCTACGTCACGGGCACACAGTTGCTGCTGAACAGTTGAATTAGGTTGTTCTTACAGAAACGTGAAATCTCTATATGCTTTAGACTTAGGTTTGGGTTAAAACAGTAGGACAGTCAAAGTACTTCACCATATAGGGAGATTAAAAGACAATGGAACCTTTTTTTCTAATTCTCTGTTTTCTTCTCTATTCTCCCATCCTTCCTTCCATTCCTTTGTTTTAAAAAATATAGACTGGTACAGTCATTATTTATGTTGTCTTCTACCTAAATGTTTACATGTTATCATTTTTAGCTTCTAAAGATGCATTTAAGAAATAAGACTTTTATTTGAGGAACATACAAGTGGAAAATACTTCATCAAGAGCCTGGATGGACGGACTCATCATCAGCTTTGGCCACTCTTGCTTCAGTTACAGCTTTTGCTCTCTCTCCAGATCACTTGGAAGGAAGTAAATGCCACACATTGTCATTTCATCAGAAAAGACCTCAGATGTCCTTTTAAAAAAATGGATAGTGGTGATTATGGCTGCACTTACTTTGAGCCAATTATTGCTATACGCTGAGACCCTGTGTAAAATAATTTTTGCAAGACTAATTCAACTGACTAGTAAATCAACTGTTACTTCAAACAATGGCTCTTCGAGGTAAGCAGTGCTGCTCCTGTCCAGAAGGGAGCTCTGCTGACAGGCTCAGTCCACACAGCTGGTAACCGACAGCTGGACTGAAGCCCAGGGCTGTGGGTTCTAAAGCCGAGGCTCTTTGCATATCAATAGCAAACTCATCAAAATCCCAAACACAACATGTACAAGATTTAGGGTCTTTCTGAAAGTGAAATGGTAGGCCAGCCAGAGTCATTTATTTAAAGTCATTTTATTTGAATCCTAAAACATTTTTTTTTGTTAGAAAAATGACTTTTATTATCATGTAGGAAGAATAAATTAAAAAGAAGATTTTAGAAAAATAAGATTAGATTTAGGTTTTAATACCTGTTATGAAGCTATGACTGCAGGTCTTGGGGTGTGTGTGTGTGTGTGTGTGTGTGTGTGTGTGTGTGTGTGTGTGTGGTTTTCCAGTACTATGACCTGAATCCAGGATCTTGCATATGCTAGGCAATCACTGCACAATACTTTCAACCTCTGTAGCTTTAATATATATAGTAACAGCACAATTGACAAGTATATATTGTTGGTGGAATCCAGAAAAAGAACCAAATATGTTTGAAAAATCATTTGTGACAAAGATAACATTTCAAATCCTTACAGAAAAGATATGTGAATTTTTTCAAACAAATGCTGTTGAGCCTACTGGCTGCCACTTGAAGGGGTAAAAGATCCCCACTTCACAACCTGAATAAATACATATTAAGATGGATTAATTATCTAACTGTGAAATATGATACTATAAATCTAGGGAAAAAGTATATATTTATTGGAAAATATCCATGAATGTCCTTTTACTAAGTGACATATAAACCAATGTTTCCCACATTTTCATTTGGTCACATCTAGGACATTCATAAATTTACCAGGTCTATTTTGGTGCATGCCTGTTGATGGAAATGGGGCAAAGTAGAGGAATGCAGTAAAATCCATCAACAGGCTGTAGCTGAGGTTCAGTGGTTAGGGCCATACTGTTCTCATAGAGGACCCAAGTTCCATTCACTCATTAACTCCAGCTCCAAGGGACCTGACACCCTTTCTGGCCTGGGCCATGGGCACGTGCACTCAAATGCACAAATCCCCACACACATACACACGAGCTTTATATTTTGCTGGGTGTGGTGGCACATGCCTTAATCTCAGCACTCAGGAATCAGAGGTAAGGGGGTCTCTTGAGTTCCTGGACAGTCTGATCTGCACAGGCATCCCAGCTAGCTGGGGAAACCCACCCTGAGTCAGAAGCAAACAAACCGGAGTCAGTGCAGTCATGAGGGACTCATAAATATACTAACCCAGATGATAACCACATAGAAAACATTCGTGGAGAAAGTCTCCTAAATGTGACAGAATGCTGGAAAGCCATAAAGACGACAACAGATAAATGTCAGTAGTTAAAAATGTACAAGAAAATAATAGCAAAATATAAACTAAGACTAATAAATACAGACTTGAGGGAAAATATCTCGAAAACATGTAACAGAAAAAAGATTTATGTTCAGAGTATTTATGGAATTTGTCCAAACTAGGCATATTAATATGGAAAAGATAAACATCATAATAGCAAAATGAGAAAGGACATGATGAAGTAATTCCAAAAACCACAAACTGCCAGAAAATCATAAAAGGATGTTTCGCTGTGCCAACACTTGGGAAGGGAGTGTACTACCGAAACAATGCTGTGGTTCGAGAGCTGTGGAGAGAAAAGACGAAGAACACCCAGTTTCAGTGGGGGTGGGAACATGACACTTTATAACCCGGAGGGATGTGATCTGGCAGTCAGTATTTTCAAGGAGAAATTGAATCCGGGCCTTTGATGTTCTCCTCACCTCACCTGGGTCTCCTATACCTTATTATACGTGGAGGGCCATTCCTGAAGGCAGGCAGTTACTCACCTGCCCCTCATCTGCCCTACACCTCCCCTGGGCAGCCCGTAGGGCTGGCCCTGAAGGTCCAGGTGTGGGAGAACCGACCCCGAGGACAGAAAAGCCCAGAATTGGCCCCGCCACTTGCTCATCTCTGCAAGGGGTGAACTAGTCAGGGCAATGCTGGAAAACTCACCCTGGTGGTTAAGACAGGAGAGAGCTGGTGGGCTGACCAACCTTGCAACTACCCAGGCCCAGAACCAGGGTTATGTGTTGGCCTACCCCAACCAAGGTTACGTGTTGGCCTACCCCAACACCCACCCAATCTATGATATGCTAGAGTGTGTGTGTGTGTGTGTGTGTGTGTGTGTGTGTGTGTGTGTGTGTGTGTGTGCGTGCGCGCGCGCGCTTCCAGGATGTACAGGAAGAGTCCCTGTGACGGCCCACTGTCGATGGCATAGCAGAGACCAGGGGCCTTGAACAGCCAATGACTCTGACATGTATAGGTGGAGGGTTACTGCTCCATTTACAGTGTCACACTGCAGCTCCCATGACAAGATGTTCCCCTTCTCCTTTCTTTCCCTTTTTTTCTCATAAATTTTGTTTTGTTTTATTCTGGGGGCGGGGGGGGGGGGGAGGAGATGGATGGGATTGGGAGGCATGAAAAGAAAGTTAAAAGATATACATACATATTTTCAAAGTTAAAAAAAGAATAGCCGAGTAGGCACCACAGTTGGGTGGGTGGGGCATTATTGTTGATTTTGAAAGTTCTTTCTACCTCTCCAGTAATTTACTAATGACATGATTAGAATGTAGCCTAGAAAATCACAACAAAAATAGGTAACAGGTGATATAAGATGATCTGACTGGAAAAGCTGCAGTACAGTAGCACCCCTCAGGGCAGAAAGATACACTGCAATACCATACGGAGATTCCTGAACCTATGAAGAACAAAAACCCTACAAACATCACCAACACACACTCATGATAAACTCTATAGGCATGATAAGATATTGACAGGAATAAATAATAGAACAGAATAATTAAAACAGTGTTATAATAAAATTATGAGATGTCTGTAGCATGACTATTATAGGGGTAACCAACCACTTTCTGTTTTCGAGGACTGTTCCTTCACTGCAGGGAATGCATGCTCACTACCGTAAACCTTGTCAGTGGACATGTCAAGTTGATTTAGGAATATTTGTCTATATCCACAGACTAGTGGTGCTCTCAGCCTTCATCAGAGAAACTTGCTTCTTTTGCTGTGAGTGGCAGTTAATGCAGACTCATAACTTATCAAAGTACTGTGAGTAAATGATTACTGTATGGTCATCCCTAAATGGGACATCTACCATGTCACCACCACCCGCCAGACTCAGAGGACATCACGGAAGAGAGGCAGAAAAGACAGGAGGGCCCCACTGAAGCTCTGGTTTCCCAAAAAAGACCTGTAAAAGACTGGGAAGGATGGGGAGGAGTTCGTGATGCTTCACCCCTTCCTGAGAGGCTCATAGCAGCTAATGGCTGCTGGGAAAGGTGTGGTCATTGATACAGTAAGTTATCCATGCTCCAGGAAATAACTCCCCAACTCACACAGAATCATGCAAGCAACTTTTATTAAACTCAGTGGATCCCAACAGATAAATAAGAAAACCAAGAAGATGACAGGGACCCAGAAGTAGAGGGTGAATGTGTTAGGAAGCAAAGCTTTAGTGAGAGGAGGGGAGAGTGAAATGAAGTGGTGAGATAGGAGGGGAATGACCAGCTCACTTAGATACATCGATGAGTGCCCGCAACAGGTGCTATTACACAGTTGGGGTTATTAAGTTAAACAATGGTTACTGAGTACATGCACTGTGATTCCCATACTATGACAGATGATCTGATAAAGTAGACAGCTACTGAGTGATGATATACAGAGTGGAAACGCTGGACAATGGGAAATATCCTGGGCATGAGGAAGTGAGACTGCAGTATTCCACCTTTATATTCAGAATGGCAGCCAAAACTGATGAATTATTTTTATATCTAAAAATTTTTGGACTATGGCTGCTGTCAGGCAATTAAAACTCAAGTAATAAATATGTATTGTGGGAGCCCGTTCTCAGGTTCCTCGTGGCTTTACCCAGCAGATCCACATAGAGAGGATGATTAGGACCACGGGCCTGAGTGCAGGTGTCTGAGATGGTCTGCACTTGGCTGTGCTGGGGGAGGAGGTCTTTTGTTCTACCCCTTGGCGTCTCTATAAAAACCCTGGGGCAGAGACAGTTGGGGTCCATTGGAAAAGGTTCCAGGCCCTCTCGAGGCTATCCTTTATTTCCTATCTGTTTATCTCCACAATATAAATCCTTCTATCTAACATTTCCTGCTGCTCACACTCAAGGAAACTCTGGGGAGCTGTGGGGTTGGTGGGTAAATGCCCCACAATATATGTATATGGAAACTGCTATATTGCTGTGTGACTGAACATGGAAGATGAATGAAAGGTATTTTTCAGATGTGAGATTCAAGTGACTGGTAAACAGTAAGACAAGGGAGGCAGCATGAAGATGACGAGACCTGATACAGCTCTCTCTCTCACACTCACTGTAAAAGGCCAAGGTCCCCAGAGTGGACTCCAAGGACCAGTATAATCCACCAGTGTCTCTATCTTAATTTCTAAGTTCTTTTCCTCCAATCATGTAAGCATAAGCATGTGCACACCCCCGCAGGCACGTGTGCTTTCTCTCCGCTCGCAAAGCTTCCTTATTGGTTCTTAAACACGCCGAGCCCATCCTTGCTTCAGGGCCTTTTCCTTTTGCTCTCTCTGTACTGAATTCATTACATATTTCCAAGGCTTAGTGCTTCACCCCTGCAGGTCCGACCAGAGATGATGGCAGCCACTACCCCACTCCTTTGAGGCACAGCATCACCTCCCCCTGTTTTCTACATTTTACACTGATAGCACACATGGCCATTGGGCACACACATGGGCTGTTTTGCTTGTTTATGTTCTGTTTTTTTTTCCCCATCATCTCTGGATAAGGGGAAGCAGACAAAACAAAAGAATTCCTAAAACATACTTTAAAAATATCACACTTAGAGCATTCACTAAACATAAATGGGGCTTTGGGTTCGATTCCCTCAAAAAATAAGAGCTAAAAAGCAGCCAACAAAGGGTTGGTGACATGGCTCATCCATAAAGACGTCAAGCCTGAAAACCTGAATTCAGTCCTGGGATCAACTCGGTGGAAGGAGAGAACTGACTCCTGAAAGTTGCCCTCTGACCTCTACATGAGTACCCTGTCATGATAGTGCCCCCCAACAAAACAAAAACAAACAAAAAACCTGCCAAAATAAATAAACAAAACCAGCTATGATAAAAAATGAATATGCTTTCACAAATCTCTGCCAGGTAAACAGGGATCCTCATAAACTAGCTCAGGAGTCTTATACTTTCAATTCTGAAGCAGGGTCTCTCCTTCTCTCTTTATAGGCTTGGTTATCCTTGAATTTAAGAGATCTGCCTGCTTCTGCCTCCCAAGTGCTGGGATTAAAGGCCCATGTCACCGCACCCCACTTGCCTCTAAACACTTTTAATTAGGTGTCAAACATGATCTGTTCCCAGTGCCCAGGGACAGAGGCAGGCAGATCTCTGTGAGTTTGAAGCCAACCTAGTCTACAGAGTGAGTTCTAAGATAGCTAGGGCTGTTACATGGAGAAATCCTGTCTCAAAAAACCAACCAACCAACCAACCAACCAACCAAACAAACAAACATTATCTGTTTCTATAAATAAACTGGACTCGAAAATCCTAAGAGATTAATTCAATTTAAATTGTAATCATTGGAGAAATACTAGGGTTTTCCTATTTTGTAATTTATGCATGCTGATGGCATAATTTCGATGGTTCTTTGAGGTTCTCCATGGTCACAACATTTAAAATTAACCATATCTTATTTCTGAATTTGAAAATAAGAATTACATCTTTAAAATAAATGCACAAAAACTCCAAATCCTAACCATTAAAAGCAAAATGCCAGCCAGGTGTAGTGGTACACACCTGTAATTGTAGCTACTTGGGAGGCTGAGACAGGAGGATTCTAAGTTTGAAGTTGAAAAGGGCCACACAGTGAGTCCAATGCCAGCCTGGGCCAGTCACTCACATCCTGTCTTTAGAAAGAAAAGACATCTGTCGGACTCTGCATTTTGACTGGTTGTGATGTTCTGTAATGGTCTCGTCTGTTGAAGAGAGACGTTTCTTTGCTGAGGGATGAAGACTACACACAGCACTATAGGCTCTGGTGATGGTGACCCCTTCCCCCGTAGTGATCAAATCACAGGTCCCACAGCTGGAGAGCACAAGCAGGCGTCCTGTCCAGCTGTGCCCATACACTTGAAGCAATCACTGCAGGCCCCAAGGGCTCTGAGTCTCTTCAGAAAGTTCACCCATACTACAAGTGGGAGTTGAGAGAGACTGCCACCTGAGTCCATGTTAGAACCCCACCACAAATGAAACACACAGTCTAAACCAAAAGTACCTCCAGGAGCCCCACAGTGGAGCCCTCCAAAACACACGCGTTTTCATTTGAAGAATTTATGTGCTCCCACTCACAGTTGAAATAGAATTTTTAAAAAATTACAACTTAACACAAACACTAGTGCTTTCTCTTTTCCATCTTGACTAACTTCCAAACAAGAAAGCACCTCTATACAGATGTGCTTTGTAATGAATTCCTGCCATACCTACCATAGATACAAGAGGTGAGCTGTCTTATGTGGCCACACTTGAAAGAACAGAGGGATGATGGGACTCAGCAAGGGGGCAACACATTTATCATTCAAAACTAACGACTCCCCTCCCCAAGAAGTCTGTATTATACTTTCAAAGCCCAAATATAGTGGATGGAGCCCTGCTTAGTGGTTCTTGAGCACACCTGTGAGCCTGCTTTAATAAAGTACAAATAATCCAGGCATTTACCACCTTTGAGAATATATTCTTAAACCTACTACCTGGGAACTCAAAGGCAAACACAACACCATCTACATGTAATTACCCCACAGGCCAACCAGATGTTCACACCGGGAAGAGGAAGCTGGCTAGCAGCATCTACTTTCTGGAAATGGTTAAGCTGGGCTCTTTTATGCCAGAAAAACAGAGCAAGTCTAGCTAGGAGAGTCCTCCTCCTTATGTGTCAGAGTCCTTTTGGGTTTGGGTTTCACAAAAAGGGTTAAAATACTTGAGACTACCAAAAAAGACCAGCAAGGCATCTGGGCACTCCGGCTGTCAGCGTCAGGCAGCCCTGGGAGGGAATGCCCGGATCAATGCTGGTTATCAGATGGACGGCTGATCAACACTAAACAGACTTGCTCTGGGCAGGCTGAGCTGAGCTGCTGCCATGAATCCCAATGAGAGCCCTCTGCACTCCACCACTGAGCTTGGCCATTTTTCACTGCTGCCGCTCCCTGGACATATGGGAATCCCTAGTGATGAGCACATAAAGCTGCCTCCAACTCAAGTGACGGCTCATTTCCCCCGGCTGAAGGCAGACATTAATATCCTGAGGAGATCACACCCGCCTCTCTGACCCCATCTACCCAAGCAAAACCACTGTGCTATTTCTTCATGTAATAAGCTTTTAATGAAGAACCCCAAACCTCTGCTCTCACTGCAATGCGGCTCTACGTGAAAAGGTTATACAAATACATCAGGTCTCCTGTCAAAGTTTTCCCAAATAACTGTGCTCCGCCCACAGGACAGTGGGCCTGTCACTTCCCCTCCCGGGGAGCTCATTCTTTCTCCAGAGGCAGGGAGTTCAGTTCTCCGCTCTGATAATTACCATTTTCTCCAGGCATGGCAGGTAGAGGATTAAAGAAGTGATTACAAAGAGCACGCTGCTATCTCCATTTTCATTACAAACCCCTCTCTTCCAGGGCTCATCATTTAGACAGGAAACTGCTTCAGGCACAATCAAGACTGGGACAAATGACAGTCCAGTGGCAACCTAGATAATATACCAGCAAAGAACCCAAGCTAAATTAGAATATGAGAAAGCTAAAAATACTGGATACATTGGAGTTGGCACACACGTTAGTCTCTGAAGGGTTGGTGGGAAAAATGCGTGAAAACAATCGAAGAACACAAGCAGACTTTTACCTGTGCGTATGGAGACTGGTCACAATAAAAAGGATCTGAGTCGTGACTGGCATTTAGCAGCGGGCCCAGTGGCCAGTGCCACAACTCTGGAGTTCCGATGCTTCAGGAGAGGTGGAGTTTTCTCTCCTCCTGAAAGCCAGTGGGGACCAGGACACAGGGCTGTATGAGCAGCACAGGGGAGAAATACCATTCGACAGACCACTGTAACTACGTAACAAGAAGGACTGATGGACAGAAGAGAGAATTCTGGCAAGCTTCACTTAGACTACAGAATATGTCCAGGGCTAGGAGACAGGCAGGTAAAGCGGGAATAAAGGGCGAAGATCTGTTTCCTTTGAAAAAGAATGTCAGGACACAGGCAGTTCAGTTACATGCTCTAGATTAGTGTTTCTCAACTCATCCAGACACCTGGAGACACAGCAGTGTCCCAGCAAGTTTAAACCAGCCATGCCAACAGATGCCACAGGCAGGCACTCAGTATAGGGATGAACACATGTCCACAACCCTCGATGTCACAGACATTAGGACTTATTTGTCTGTTTTTGGTGTGTGAGTGTGGTGTGTGTGCAGTATGTGCACACATGTGTCTATGTATCCATTTGTGCGCTTGTCCAGTGTTCTGATCTATCATGTTTTACAGTAGTCCTCTGAGACACAGTCTTCCACTTAACCTGGAACTGAAATGGCAGTCAGGAAGACATAGAGAACCCCTAATCCAGTGGTTCTCAACCTGTGGGTCATAACCTCTTTTTAACAAGGGTCACATCTCATATCCTACATATTAAATATTTACATTATGATTCACTTTGCTAGTGTTATGCTGTATATATATATATATATATATATATATACAGCTATGAAGTAGCAATGAAATAACTCTATGGTTGGGGTCCCCACAGCACAAGAAGCTGTGTTAAAGGGTCGCAGTGTTTAGGAAGGTTGGGAACCACTGCTCTAGTATTGTCCTCCATCATTGGGGTTCTGGATTAGCAAGCATCTGGCTTTTATGTGGGTGCTGGATCCAGACCAGGTCCTCAGGCCTGTACACCCAGACCAGGTCCTCAGGCCTGCAAACCCAGACCAGGTCCTCAGGCCTGCACATCCAGACCAGGTCCTCAGGCCTGCACATCCAGACCAGGTCCTCAGGCCTGCACATCCAGTGCTCTCACCCCCTCAGCCACCTCTCCAGCCCTATGACTTTAGTATAGCATCTCACTTAACTTTAATCAAGTTTAGCTAATTAATCTTGTTTGTTTCTCTCCCCTGGTGCTGGGGACTGACTCTAGAGCATTTGTTCTCAACTTGCGGGCTGGAACCCTTTGGGTAGTTATATATCAGATATCCTACATATCAGATATTTGCATTACAATTCATAACAGTAGCAACATTACAGTCATGAAGCAGCAACACAATAACGTTATGGTTGGGGTCAGCACAACACGAGGAGCTGTATTGAGGCTGCCTCATTAGGAAATAAGAACTGGTGTGGAGCACCTCTTGTCATGCTAAGCAATAGTTACATTTGAGTCGGACCTCCAGCTCTCAACCTTGTTTTATTTATGAGAAAACGGAAGCCCAAATATGTTAACTGATTTGCTGAGAGTTTTATGACCACTAAGTAGTGGGGCTAGATTTTTTTAATAAAATAACTTTTGCTAACGTGAACTGCAATTTTCCTGACATCTATCATTTTTTTCTTATGTAACTATGTTGAACGAGTGACTTGGAACAAGCATGTGGCCCACTCAAGGGTGCTCAGATTCTCCAGGTATCTGAAAATGAGAATTGTCCCAGAGCTTTTAAAAGTCTGGAGTAGAGCTGAAAACCTTGAGTGCAATCCCAGCACTCAGGAGACAGAAGTAGAATTATCTCGAATTCCAGGGCAGCCTGGACCTCAAAGCAATACCAGGAGTAAGGGTGGGAGATTGTGAGCGGAGCATGAATCCTAGAAGTTTAAAGGCTAAGGCAGGGGGGTTGTGAGTTCAAGACTAGCCTGGGCTATACAGTTCAGACTCTGTTTCAAAGGGGGAAAAAAAAGACTAGGGTTGAGGCCAGATGGCTCAGTGGCAGTTCTGCCTACTATGTCTGGGTTCGATCACCAGCATCTCAACAAAATGAAACAAACAAACAAATCTCCCCCCTCCAACAAAAGTAAAACCAATAACAACAAAAATTACACTTTATTTATCCACACATTTCTGCTCCTAAACTTTTAAATTTTTCTTTAAATCCTCTCAAGCATAGAGCTTAAGGGTGCAGATTACAGTCAAACTTCCTGCATCTAAACTCAAGCTCTGTAGCTTACGTAGCTTACTACCTAGAGCAACATGCTCGGCCTCTCTCTATGTCAAGTCTTTTCATCTGTAAAATGGTGGTAACATGGGGCTGGAGAGAGTGCTCAGCGGTGAAGGGCACTTGTTCTTGCAGAGGACCTGGGTTCAGTCCCCAGCATCCACATGGTGTCTGGGTTTGAATGAAAATGGCCCCCATAGGCTTATATGTTTGAACATTTAGTCCCAGTTAGTAGAACTGTTTGGGAAGGGTCAGGAGGTATGGCCTTGTTGGAGGAGGTGTGTCAATGTGGATGGGCTTGGAGGTCTCAATACTCTACATCAGCACCCCCCCACACACCCTCCCCTTGGCCTGCAGCCTGGGGATCAGACATGCACTTGCAGATACTGCTCCAGTGCCATGCTTATCTGACTGCCGCCTTTCTCTCTGCCATGATGCTCATGGACTAACCCTCTGAAGCTGTACACAGACCCCAATCAAATGTTTCCTTTTGTAAATTGCCTTGTTCATGGTGCTTCATCACAGGAATAGAAAAGTAGCTAAGACGGTGACTCAGAACCATATGGAACTCCAGTTCCTAGGGAGCGGATGCCTTCTTCTGACCTCCGCGGGCTCCAGGCATGCACAGGGTCACATAAACACATGCAAGTAGAATTCTCCTACACTTAAATAAATCTAAAAAAAATGTGTTTTCTAAATGGTAGTAACAGAACATCTGTTATACTGGTGTGGTATTTATATGACTGGGTATTTCTTAAAGAATGATAATCTTACATAATAAATGTTATAAAATATTAACTATTACTACTTTAAAACCAATCCACCTTTCTATTTAAATATTTAGAGAAAACTTTCCTTCTGACTCTATCACTGAAGTCATTCCTAAGGTGGGGGCAATCCTGAGCTTGGCACAGACCACATGTCCTTGGAATTTCTGGACGCTCCTCTTGGTAACAGGCGATCTTTCCTTGTTCTTTCAGGGCCTCCTTAGTTCCCTTCCCTGATCATTCACTGCAAAAGCCACAAGGGCTTTTGGGATATTATCAACCTGCTCAGTAGCAGAAAAATCTATTTCTAGTTACACCACTGCTTACTGGTCCAAATGCCTTCCCATCCTTGCCCTGTACAAATATGATGAATAGTAAAGCTCTCTCAGCCAAGAAGCACATAAGATGTGCTGCTCTAGATACTGGGATAGAATAGATTGCAATCTTCTTCTTCTTCTTCTTCTTCTTCTTCTTCTTCTTCTTCTTCTTCTTCTTCTTCTTCTTCTTCTTCTTCTCCTCTTCCTCCTCCTCCTTCTCCTCCTCCTTCTTCTCCTTCTCCTAAGATTTATTTATTTATTATGTATACAGTGTTCTGCCTGCATGTATGCCTGCATGCCAGAAGATGGCACCAGATCTCATTACAGATGGTTGTGAGCCACCACCATATGGTTGCTGGGAATTGTGGTGGTAATCTAATTGTATTGAAATATTATTTTGATTTGTACTGAAATATTAATTTGATTGTATGTTAATAAATAAAGTTGTCTGGGGGTCAGAGCTATTAGAGCCATAGCAAGAGTGTGGAAGTGGTGGCACACGCCTTTAATCCCATAGATATCTGTGTGTTCAGGGTCAGAGCTATTAGAGCCATAGCAAGAGTGTGGCGGTGGTGGCACACGCCTTTAATCCCATAAGATCTCTGTGTGTTCAGGGATACAGCCAGCATTGGAGACATATGCCTTTAAGAACTAGGGGGCTGTACATTCAGACAGTGACGAGGCAGTCATGTGTTTGGGTTTACAACCAATGAGAAGGCAGAACAACATACTTTAAAAATACGAACCGACAGGAGGTAGGTCTCTTTTCGCGAAGCTGGGACAGCAGGAGGAAGGGTGAGATTTTAGCTCTGAGCTCTGACCTCTCGGCTTTCTCTTTTACATTGTTTCTGTGTTTCTTATTTAATAAGACGGTTGGTTACATCTACATCTGGCGCCCAACGTGACAAGAATCCATTAAAAACTGCTTGGCTTGGCGGCAGGTCCGCTTTCCCGCAAGGGCGGCAGGCGGCCCGCGGCGGCGGCGGCGGCAGCGGCGGCACTCGGCGGCCGGCGGCGATCGGCTTCTTAGTCCGAGCTGCTGGCGTCCTAGTCCGGGTAGCAACTTCTAGCCCGGGCCTAGGTCTGTGAGCAGCTTGCCTAAAGCCGGTGCTACAAACAACTCAGACCTGCCCTGCCAAACAGGGCCCTGCCTGTAAAGTCAAAGCACGTGGTCGGAGCTTAAGGAAGCCAGACCCAAGCCTTGACTCGGCACAAGAGGGAACACGTGGCTGCATTTAAGCTTTAGCCGGCTACGCTTTCTTGTGCGTTCTCTCTTTCCTCTCTCTCTCTCTCTCTCTCTCTCTCTCTCTCTCTCTCTCTCTCTCTCTCTCTCTCTCTCTGGATTTACACCTGGGACACTAGGTGGCTGCTTTGAAAATCCCCTCGGATTTCTACTGTTCTACGCAGATTTGGTAAGTCATAATATATCAGATATTTTAAAGGAAACTATCTAAAAGAGAATTTTTTTTCCACATTAAAAAAACAAATGGGTTTTATGTGTGCATTGGAAGAAAATTGGTTTTTGTTCGAAATTTTAGGCAGTCTGGCAATGGAACAACTATATAATATTAGTATTGGTGGAATTATGCACCTCATCACTATAATAATCCACATTTTAATATTTAAAAAGATAGTCCATTTAAGTGCCAGGATAACAGCGTTAGAAGAACTTGTTAAACCTGTAAAAATTCAGACAGAAGAAATTAACAGTGAAGTTGTTTCAAGTCGGGATCATAAGGTTGCAGAAAGAAAGCCTGTTTTCACACAGTCACCCTTAATTTATCCTGTAACAGTACAGCAGATGCCTGATCAAATGGCTACACAAAATACTTGGGCTCCAATTGAAATGTTGGATTTAAAAAGGTTTAAGGAGGCAATAGTATCTTATGGCATGCATTCCCCATATGTAAAGCAAATGTTAAACACTTGGTCAACATATAATAGGATAGTACCACAGGACTGGCGGGACCTCGCACAAGGTGTTCTGGAACCCAGCCAGAGACTTCAATTTCTGACTTGGTTTAAGGAGGAGGCTAAAAACATAGAAAAACAATGGAGGGATAAAGGAGTACAAGTTTGCCAGGATCAGCTTATGGGCGAAGGCCAATATGCTTCAGCACAAGCACAATGTTTATATGATGTCCAAACCCTAATTTTATGTCGAACGGCAGCCTTGAATGCATGGGACAAAGTTGAGGAACCAGGAAAAAAATCTGAGTCATTTACAAAGGTGAAGCAAGGCCCAAAAGAGTCTTTTACAGATTTTTTACAAAGACTGGCTTCAGCAGTAAAGAGAACGGTCTCGGATTCAGAAGCTGGTAAGGCAATAATTGAATCTTTGGCCTTTGAGAATTCGAATGCAGCATGCAAAAGAATAATCAGGCCATTAAGGGCAAGATCTGCACCTATGGAAGATTGGATTAGAGAAACAATTAATGTTGAAGCTGATGAGCATGATGATACATGGGTAGGAGAAGTAATTTCAAAAGGTTTGAGGAGTGTTAGATGTTTTGGATGTGGAAAGCAAGGACATTTGAAAAGGGACTGTAGACAGGTCATTTCCAGAAACAATGTTTCTTCAAGGAACAATGGCAACAGAATGCCCCTTCCTTCTGGAGTATGCAGAAGGTGTGGTAAGGGAAAACACTGGACCAACGAATGTAGATCAACAAAGGACAGACAGGGTAATCCTTTGCCTCAGTCTTCGGGAAACTCCCAGAGGGGCCTCAGGCAGGCCCCCAGTGCAAATCCAGTTCAAACCTTTCCGGCAGCCATAGAGGAAATGCCTGCTCTGGAGAGCGATTAAATAACCAAATGCCTATTGGAATAAATCATGCTGGTCAGAATGATGAAACAGAGAGAACAGAAAATTCAGGAGAAAACATAAAGAAAATTTTTTGGCAAACTTCTATTAATGAACAAAGACCAAAATTAACGATAAAAATAAATGGTGTTTTGTTGTCTGGTCTGGTAGACACAGGTGCGGACGTTACCATAATTGCACCAGAATTTTGGCATCCAACTTGGCCTCTTCAGGAGGTAAACGTTCAACTGTTAGGAATTGGGACATTATCTCAGGTGAAACAGAGTGCAAGATGGCTCGAATGTATAGGTCCAGAAGGACAGAGAGGAAAATTAAAACCATATGTGGCTAACATAACTATGAACCTGTGGGGTCGAGACTTGTTGCAACAATGGAATACTCAGATTAACATCCCTCCAATCTCAGAAACAAATCATAAACTAGCACATGTTACTGAGAGAAATATTAGAAGATATTGTTCTAATGAGTGGTCACCAGCCATCCATATTATACAAGAACAGGGCACAATAACTGATGATCTTCCAAAGACACCAACAGCTCTACCTTTAAAATGGTTAACAGACAAGCCTGTATGGGTCCAGCAATGGCCTTTAACAACAGAGAAACTCCAGGCTTTAGAAGAGCTGGTAGAAGAACAGTTAAATGCTCAGCATATTGAAGAATCAACCAGCCCTTGGAATTCTCCTGTATTTGTTATTAAAAAGAAATCTGGTAAATGGAGAATGGTAACAGACCTTAGGGCAATTAACAAAGTAATTCAGCCAATGGGTTCTCTACAATCTGGGATGCCTTTGCCTACTCTGTTACCAAAAGGATGGCCTCTCATAGTTATTGATTTAAAAGACTGTTTCTTTTCAATACCCTTACAAGAAAAAGACAGAGAAAGATTTGCTTTTACAGTGCCTACTTATAATAATTCTCAACCGGTTAAAAGATTTCAATGGAGGGTCCTCCCACAGGGAATGTTGAATAGCCCAACTCTGTGCCAATATTTTGTACAACAGCCATTGGAAGTGATACGTAAAAAATTTCCTAAATCTATAATTTATCATTATATGGACGATATTTTACTAGCTGACTCAAATGCAGATACTTTAGAAATAATGTTTGAAGAAGTAAAGAAAATTTTGCCTCGCTGGGGATTACAAATTGCTCCTGAAAAGATACAAAGAGGAGATTCTATTAATTATTTAGGATATAAAATAGAGCTACAAAAAATTAGACCCCAAAAGGTGCAAATTCGGAGAGATAGACTACAGACTCTTAATGACTTTCAAAGATTATTTGGAGATATTTCTCATCTACGAACTATTGTTGGGGTAAAAAATGATGAACTGACTAATTTGTTCAAAACCTTAGAAGGTGACAAGGACTTAAATAGTCCAAGAGAATTATCACCTGAAGCTGAGAAAGAATTAGCATTGGTAGAAAAGAAAGTGCATGAAGGACACGTGAATCGTATTGATCCAAAGCTGGATTGCATTTTGGTTATCTTACCTTCTAGGCGTTCTCCTACTGGAATATTAATGCAGAGGGAAGATATTATATTGGAATGGATATTTTTACCAAATAAACCAAATAAAAAATTAAAAACTTATGTGGAAAAAATCTCTGACTTGATTTACAAAGGAAAAATGAGACTTCGTCAATTAGCAGGCATAGACCCAGCAGAAATTGTCGTACCATTAACTAAGGAGGACATTGAAAAATTATGGACAGAAAGTGAACCTTGGCAAAGAGCTTGCAGTAATTTTTTGGGAGAAATTAACAGCAAATATCCCAAAAGCAATAGAATTGATCTTATAAAGAGAGCTGAATGGATCTTGCCTCGAATTGTACGGCAAAAACCCATATCTGGAGTTCGTACATTTTATACAGATGCCAACAAACAAGGAAAGGCAGGTTACAAATCAGAAAATTTAAGTAAAGTGGTTCAAAGTCCGTATAATTCAGTGCAAAAATCAGAATTGTATGCTATTCTGTTGGTATTAATGGATTTTTCAGAACCTCTCAACATAGTAACTGACTCTCAGTATGCTGAAAGAGTGGTGTTACATATTGAGACTGCAGAATTTATCCCTGATGCTTCAGAATTAACTTCACTATTTATTCAATTACAAGATACAATCAGGAAAAGGAATCATCCTTTATATATAACTCACATTCGATCCCATACTGGTCTGCCAGGCCCTCTAGCACAAGGCAATGAAGAGATTGATAAATTATTGATAGGAAATGTGCTGGAGGCCTCAGAATTTCATAAAAAACATCACGTTAATAGTAAAGGTTTAAAAAAGGATTTTTCCATAACCTGGCAACAAGCCAAAGAAATAATAAAGAAATGTCCTACTTGTTCCTTCTACAATCAGACGCCATTACCAGCAGGATGTAACCCAAAGGGTACTCAGAGAAATGAAATCTGGCAGATGGACGTGTTTCACTTTACAGAATTTGGAAAATTGAAATATGTACACCACACTATCGATACTTATTCAGGATTTCAATGGGCAACTGCTTTGAGTTCTGAAAAAGCTGATTCTGTAATCACTCATTTGCTAGAAGTTATGGCCATCATGGGTATACCTGCACAAATCAAAACTGACAATGCTCCATCATATGTCTCTGTTAAAATGAAACAGTTTTTTGCTTATTACAATATAAAGCATATTACAGGCATACCACATAATCCTACAGGTCAAGCAGTTATAGAAAGATCAAACAGAACTCTAAAGGATATGCTAAATAAACAGAAATGGGTAACAAAAACCCCCAGAAATAGACTGCATAATGCTCTTCTAACTTTGAATTTTCTGAATGCCAATGAGAAAGGAACAACAGCTGCAGAGAGACATTGGATAATAGAAAAAACTACAGAATTAAATCAGCCTATATACTTTAAGGATGTGCTGACCTCAGAATGGAAACCAGGGTATGTATTACATTGGGGACGTGGTTTTGCTTTTGTTTCTACAGGAGAAGATAAGCTGTGGGTACCATCAAAATTGATAAAGGTTCGATTTGAACAAGAGAGACCTCTTAATTAGAGGAGGTGATAGTTCATCAACCAGCATGAACATCCAATTTAATCTAACTTGTATCAATAAAACATGCCTTTTCATTTCATCAGATAATAACTTGCCAAAAAGGAACATCCCCAAAATTAGTCTTGGGGAAAGGTTTTTGTTTTTGTCTTTTAGGAGAATGAAGGTTAAGGAATCTGAAGAACACTGGACAAATGAGACAACTGAAGAAAAGGGACAAATCATCTATCCCAAGAAACAGAGTGAAACGGTGTATGGGTATATATTATCTAAAAAATTTTATGTCTTCCTAAATGTTTGTTTCTGCTTTTCTCTAAAGATTTAACACTCTTGGTTTTCTAATAGTCCCAGTTCAATTAAAATTTAAAGCTGACTTTGGAGTTGGAGAATGGCTCTCTCCTTCTTTAAACTCAAGCATGTTGTTAAAAGGAAAATGCAAACTCCCTGTATCATGCCAGAATAAGAGCCATCTTCTGCTATGGTACAGGACAAAAGCAAAATTAATTAAGGGACTATTCTATTACTAATCTCAACTCTTTGATTCTATTCTGATTCTTTAAACTTTTCTTAAAGTATAAATTTTATATCAAAATTTACAAGATTAATATATATATATACATTTTAAACTTTGTTAAGATATGAATGGTCACATAGAGTACTAACTAATTCTAGAAAAAAGGCTAGCTGCATATATATGTTTTTGTGTTCGAGTCTCTTATCAGTTTTCTGCAGGAAATCACGGCCAGGCCTAATATCAACTGAAGTCTCCAGAAAGAAGATGGGGCCCCACAACAACAACAATTCCACGTGGACAATAATAATATCATTAAGCTGACAAACATCATCCACAGATCAGCTTTGAACTACAAGGTGCTCAGAGCAATTTTGAGATGACTAGCTGAGATGATCCAGTCTCAAAGACTACTTGAATAAGGACTTGAGATAAACCCTGAACTTTGGCATTATACACAGACTGGATAGTGAAGGATATAGTTACCTCTCTTAGAATTTGACAATTAACCTAAAATTTTTCTTTCAGGATAAAGAAAACTTCGCCCATACCCAGCAGGAAGCAATTTTAAGAATACGACGCCCACATTCCCAAAGAGGTGGTGTGGGGCAGGTGGTTTTTGGTCTTTTTAATGGGTTCTGGGTCTGGGATAATTTTCAGTATTTAGGGGGGTTGGTTACAAGTTATTGTCAAGGGTTAGGAAAAAGGCTAAGCAAAGGAGATTAGATTTAAGGTTCTTGTTTAAAAAAAAAGAGAAAGAAAGAAAGAAAGAAAGAAAGAAAGAAAGAAAGAAAGAAAGAAAGAAAGAAAGAAAGAAAGAAAAAAAAGAAAGAAAAGAGAAAGACAATTACTAGTTTTAAATACTTTACATTGGATTGAATTGTTTTATATTGTACACAAATTTGAAACTGATATTGTTAGAAAATGCTATATGTATATTTCTAATTGTATTTATTCCATCCATTTAACAATGTAATGCAAATTTCTGATCCTTGAATGTTATTATTATCAACTATTAGGATATAAAGAAATGAAAGCTAGTAGTTAGACATTATCATAGAACTTGTAGTCATAATAGATATGTTTTAAAAATTGAGCAGAGATGTTTTAGACAGGTCATCTTCAAACCCTTCAGAGATCTACAGAATATGGCATTTAAAATGTTTTAATAACTTAGAAAATTTTTCTTTTTTGAGACATGTCGGCTCCTGGCAGTACCAATCTACTTTAGAGAAAATATGGGCATTGAAGAAACTGCATATGGAGTCAACTTTCATTCTGGCAAAAGTTAGCCACTGGACAACAAAGTATCCTCGAATCAACAGGACAAAATGGACAGACAGATCACGAAACAAGGGACTACTGATTCTTGCCAAAACAAGTGTGGTTATGGCTTTATCAAAAGGCATCTTCTGAGGCCAGGACAATATGGCCCCATCCCTGAAGTGGCCTTTGCATCCGGAAAAGGTACGGTGCCCTTTTCTTCGAAGGCAGCTTAACAGGCAGAGGGCCGATGGATTCTGTTGTACAATGGAACAGCAGCTGAAAGCTCATGCCTCTCAAAAGTAGACTGGCATTTAATAGAGGGATGTGGAGAAGAAGGGGATGCTGAGATGAAGCCATATATACACAGCCAAGAAGAATGGACAGCTGAATTAAAAAACTGTCAACAATTTCCAGAATTTAAAATCCTGAATCATGACAGGACACTAGTGGAATTCAGGTGTTTCTGGTACGTGGACTGCTCTCACCCAATGTGAGGTTGAACTGTTGACCTTGTGTACATCCTACTTCACAAATTAGTCTGTCAGATACACTAAGCCTATAGGCTGAAGATGATGCCCCAACACTGCGGAGAAACCTCAGGTGACTGCCCAGGCAGCTGGCTGTTTCTGTCAACTCACAAAATTTTTTGGAAGTTGCTTGCATGCACTTCCTGTTTTTATTTTTGTTAGCTAATATTATTCCCTTCTTGGGTCTCTGAGGGAGTTGAAGATTAGTTAGTTATGGTTGAAGATTAGTTAGTTATAGTTGAAAATTAATTAGGATAGAAAGTACATTAGATACATCTTGGAATTATCAAAATAGGATAGATAATGGAATTATTTTCTCTGATTCGTCAAATACCTGTTTAGGTATTTATTACTTGTATATATTGTATATAGTTATTGTACTTTTGTATATAGTTTTTCTTTTGTTAGTCATAACCTTTTGCTTTTTTTCTTTTTATTAAAATAGAAAAGGGGAAATGTGGTGGTAATCTAATTGTATTGAAATATTATTTTGATTTGTACTGAAATATTAATTTGATTGTATGTTAATAAATAAAGTTGTCTGGGGGTCAGAGCTATTAGAGCCATAGCAAGAGTGTGGAAGTGGTGGCACACGCCTTTAATCCCATAGATATCTGTGTGTTCAGGGTCAGAGCTATTAGAGCCATAGCAAGAGTGTGGCGGTGGTGGCACACGCCTTTAATCCCATAAGATCTCTGTGTGTTCAGGGATACAGCCAGCATTGGAGACATATGCCTTTAAGAACTAGGGGGCTGTACATTCAGACAGTGACGAGGCAGTCATGTGTTTGGGTTTACAACCAATGAGAAGGCAGAACAACATACTTTAAAAATACGAACCGACAGGAGGTAGGTCTCTTTTCGCGAAGCTGGGACAGCAGGAGGAAGGGTGAGATTTTAGCTCTGAGCTCTGACCTCTCGGCTTTCTCTTTTACATTGTTTCTGTGTTTCTTATTTAATAAGACGGTTGGTTACATCTACAGGGAATTGAACCCAGGACCTCTGGGTTAAGTTAAGAAGCCAGTTTTCTTAACTACTGAGCTATCTCTGCAGCAAAGATCACACTATTCAAGACACTGCAGGGGACTGGGAAGAGACTGACCACTGGACTTAGACCTCAAGCTAGAGTTAAATATAGGACTGTTTTCAGAACTACAGAAATACTAGGGCCCTTGGATCCTGATCATGCAACCCTGCAGCCTCATCTTATAGCTTTTAGAGATTCAAATAGTAAATACAAGCCTGGTAGTTATCCAGAGACCATGTGTCTGACCACGGCCACACAGGTAGCCACAAGTGTAAATCTTCTTTTCTAACCTTTTTTATATTTCATGCTGTCCTAAGGAGCCAAGAAAACTAGTACAAGTTTTCTGGTTGGAAATTTCCAAAAACACTCTGGATAATGACAAAATCAAATCAGGTGACACAGAATATTTAAATTCTTTTGTTGCAATGTCTATATTCCAGAAATTAGAATTTAATGACAGTCCAGATACAGAATGATGATAAGTAGTACTTGACAAGCAATCTTTGATTACACAGTATTAAGATAGTCAAAGATGATCAAAAATGAACTTTGAAAATTGTTCATCTTAGAAAATCTAAGCTTGCACAATATGCTAAGTTTTTAAAACCTACCTTCTTCTTCAGTCACATGTCTTCATTCTTGTGTGTGACCATGAGTTCTACTTTTGGCCTGGGGCTCTACAGCTCATCTCCACTTCTGGGGCAAGTAGGTAATATTGATCATTAAATTATGCACATATTTATCTTTTGAATTAATTTGTATATGTCTGTGCATCTACATGTTTTCATGTGTACATTCCTGTCTGTGCACACACCTGTGTGTACCCACAATGATGAGATCATTGGGTATCCTCCTCTACCATACTCTGCCTACTCTTATGAGGCAGAGTCTCTCCCTGAATCTAGGGCTCAAGTTTTTTAGACTGGGCTAGAAACCAGAAAATCCCAGTGATCCTCTTGTCTCTGCTCACCTCAGAGCTGGGTTAAAGGTATGCACAGGACAGTCAGCATTTTATGTCAGTGCTGGGATCTAAATTCCAGTCTTCAGGATTGCAGAAGTGTGTTTACTTACTGAACCATCTCTCCAGCCTCTAGAACACACATTTTTTTAAAATTATATTTATTTATTTGTTGGTGTGTGTGTGTGTGTGTGTGTGTGTAGATGCTAATGCCACAGTGTGAGCCCTCTGTAAGCCTTTGAGTGGCCAGGCCCCACCCCTAAGGACCTCCAACTGTCAGGCTCCACCCACAGAACACTCTAAAGGCCATAGCAGCCAGCCCCAGCCCCTCCAAATGCAGGTGGTCAAGCTCTACACTATAAAGAGCCCAAGATCAGTTCACAAAATACCACCAATCCCAGGCCACACAGGGAAGCTCGGCCTCTAAGAAACCTTTATAAAGCCTGCCTCCTGCTGTTTGTTGATGCTTCTTGCCCAAGCAGAGGCAGCCACTCTCCTGTGTTTACCCCAATAAATCTCCTGTGGGGTTTGTTTCACAGTGTGACTTTGGCTCCTGACTGCCAGGATACTTTTCCCCCTCAGAGCTGTAACACTTACACACAGTGTGTGTTTGGTATCAGAGGACAACTTTTAGGAGTTGGTTCTCCACTATCACTTGGGTCCCTGGGATCAGGCTTGGCAGCAAGCGCCTTTATCCTCTACGCCATGCTGTTGGCCCAAGAGCACACACTTTTAACAGATGGTGTAAAACGTACCTTCGAAGAATGGCCAAATGTTCACACAGTTCTATCCTGTTCTGTGAGTACTCATTATGTACTTGTGAGCTCTTTAAGCCACACCCTGTACGAGTTCTGTTCTCAAGGCACTTCAGGATGGCAAGGATAAACGATGATAAGCAGAAACACAGATACAAAGCTTTGGTAATGCTCATTGCTCACCTTGGAAAATACCTGAAACTACCAACAAACATTCCAACAAACTAAAACACTGGGCAGCAGCTTAAAAGGTTTGGTGTCAAAGAACTAAATGGGGAGAACTCATGTGATAAACTCCAAACTCACAGAGAGGAAATGTCTGTTCCCTGAGTTTTCTGCACACAGGAAATGGGAATGTGGTCATCTGTATTATTGTGTCTAATCAACTGCATGGCTCTGAAGTTCCTAAGTGCTCTCTGTAGGTGTGAAATCACTGATCATGCTTTTCTGTATGTCCATCTAGTCATCTCAGCTCTTGGACACCACTACTGTCTTCTCTCTTCACTGCGTAGCTCACTCATGTGTCCACATATAGTTTCTCTTGAGGAAGTCAGGGACTTTTTACCACTTTGCATGTTTAGACTTTCTTCCAATCAAGGTCACTCACTCATTGAGTAATTTGAGCCTATGCTAATTATTATTTTTTTTTAATATTTATAAGTCCTCTCTCTACAAATGGGTATATTCAAAGAAAGTTTTAAAAACAGTAAGAATATGACAAGCTGAAATATCTGAGTAGAAGCCACCCAATTTCCTCATTGGAAAACTTCCTAAGAACAGATGATAACAATGGTTCACAAACTATTTTGAAAGCCCAAAATTAACACAACATTTTAAGAAACCAATCAACCAACATTAGATTTAGATTATATGGTATACCATTTTAACCTAAAATACACTGACTTTAATCTATACATTTCACAACCATGCTTATTTTTTGAGCTAATTTATGACAAAAATAAAAAATATTTTACTTATAAATGAAAAGAGTCAAAACAGGTACAGTTGAGACAATTAACCTAGATTACAAACAACAACAACCCCCCCAAAACAAACAAACAAACAAACAAAAAACCAAAAACACTCAGGCATTTCTTGCTGTGGACCAGGCTTTAGAAAAAGTATGTATACCAAAGCATGAAGCATATAGGTATCCTTTTTTTCAAATGAGGTTAAAGCACTGTCTAAGGGTTCAACGTTCAGCTGGACATAGAGCACGATGACAAAAGATTCAGCCAGAATGTTATGGAGAACACAGTATAGCATGAACACTACAGTCCAGAATGCTATCACGGTACTCAGTGACAATTCCTGAGGAAGGGCCCACTCAAGGGCAACAGAAGAGCTGATCATGAGAGGCAAGGCTGCTACCGCCTGCTCCCAACTCCATACCATGACTGGTGTTGCAGCAGATCTCTGGAGGTTCCAGGTCCTAACAGACTATGTTCCTGCCAGACAATGCACAGAGTTGGCAGGGGGCATGGAGTTTGAACACAGTGGTAGCTGGCAGACTGAAACTAAAATAGGGGTGGTGCACAGGCTCGGGTGCAATCAATTCCAAGTTCATTTCAGCTCTACAGATTTCTTAACTGTTTATGAACATTGTTTAGCAATGCTATTGTGTTCTACCAAAGCTATCCTGATTTATACAAGTATAAATAAATATCTCTCCAATGCATAAAATGGAAGAGGGAGGAAGTAATCTCTTCTCAGAGTCTGGGACAGCTTCCTTTTCTGGTCAGGGCCTCAAATTATTTGGATAAGTTAAAGAGAATGAAATGACTGAGTTT
Source organism: Peromyscus maniculatus bairdii (assembly GCF_049852395.1). NCBI lineage: Eukaryota > Metazoa > Chordata > Mammalia > Rodentia > Cricetidae > Peromyscus > Peromyscus maniculatus. The sequence continues at coordinate 12,048,251 of NC_134867.1, forward strand.
GCTACTATCTGCCAAAAGTCATTTGCATACAGAGACAAACAAAAATTAACCATCTTATTCTATATTTTGCTTAGTAAGATTATCTAAGCTAAAGAAATATTGAGTTGACAGTTGGATCTCAGAGACCACAGAAGAATATTCACTGCCAGTTAATTATCAGAATGTCAAGTAGGTATACTACCTAATTTCATCAGTACACTTTTTGTCTGGATGCAAGTGCCCTGCTGTGGCCTTTAAACAGAGGCCATCTTATTAATTAGAGCAGCTTTATAGAGTTAATTCAGTTTTAGAATAGTAAAGAAAGAAATGAGGTGAATGTAAGCCTTTGTCTTCATCCTCACCCTGAAGAAAAGCCCTCTGAAGTGAAGAATGAGGCTTTCTAGCGCACACTCGATCCCCACAGTACACCGAGTGGGCTTGGTGGTGCATACCTATAGTCCTAGCCCACAGAGGAGAAGACCATCCTTAGCCACAGAGTGAATTCCAGAACAGCCTGGGATACATCTAACCATATTTAAAAAACAAAAAACTCAAAGCAGGGTGTACTGTGTGACTCACTCTGTCACATTATGGCTCCTATGTTAATTTAGTTGTTTTTTGTTTTCTCTTGAAGTTGGTTTTGGGGGAGGTTGGAAGTGCAAAGGGTGGATATGAAGGGACAAGGAGATGGATGGGATCAGGATTCATGATGTGAAATACTCAAAGAATCAATTAAAAAAGATAACAATGTACCTGTTCAGCTTTCCCTGGTCTTGAATTTCAGTATAATTTGGGTGGTTCCTAATTGAATTGTTCTTGCATTGTCTTTGACCACAGAAGATAACTCGAGTCCCAAGAGGAGAAAAGGCTGGGGCAGCAGTGGTACCCACACTGAATGAAGGGTAGGATGCTCGGGTACTTCCTCAGATGGCTTAAGACAGCAGACTGTCAAGTCAATTGCTCTGCATTTCTACACTGTGTACAATTTTTCTTTTCCATTCCTATTGCCTTCAACTGCAGTGAATGAGTCTAGGGCCTCGTACATACTAGGCAAGCACGCTATCCCCGAGTCTCCTTAGATTTGTAATAGCATATCTTGAGTTAAGGTACTTCTCACAGTTAGATATTGAACATGTTCAATAGTCAATGTGAACATTTCTTCAAATAAATTCTAAAGAGTACCAGCCAGAGTCATCTGAGAGGAGGGAACCTCAATTGAGAAACTATTTAGATAAGATCAGGCTGTAGGCAAGCCTATAGGGCATTTTCTTAAATGGTAATTGATGTGTGAAGGCTCATATCACTGTGGGCAATGCCATCTCTGGGCAGGTAGTACTGGTTCTGTAAGAAAGCAGGCTGAGCAAGCCTTGAGGAATACCTCAGCAAGTAGCACTCCTCCACGGCTTCTACATCAGCTCCTGTGTCCCAGGGTCCTGTCCTGACTTCATTTATGATGAACTGTGATGTGGAGGTGTAAGTAAAATGAACCCTTTCCTGTCCAACTTGTCTAATAGTAGTCACACTATTTTGTCACAGCAACAGTAACCCTAAATAAGACATAAAGCACAAAAATCTAGAATAACCTAGAATGTCTTTGTTTATTTTGTCACTACCAATACCAGTGACAAAATAAACAAAGACAACCCAGCTCCAGGCTAGACACTGTCTTTTGGTTCTAGAGCTAGGATTTCACATCAAGGAGCCAGCAGAGTCAGCTTCTGGTGGCAGCTGTCTGGCTTGCAGACTGCCCATTCTCCAGGAGCCTCTCTGGTCTTCCTTGTGTATGCACAGTGCAAGAAAGAGCTTTTTGTTTCTCTTCTTCTAAGAACTGTACTGTGACTTTACTTAATCTTAATTGCTTCCCGAACAGTTCTGTCTCCAAACCCAATCACAGCTGGGGTTAGGACTCCAACATATAAACTCTTGAGGGCCATAAGTCAGTTCATAATGCCTACTAAAAAATAACTGTGTGTGATCTTTATAGTTTCCTAATACAGCATATCAAAGGAAGCTACATTAAAATTAGCCCACTGCAAAGCATATTTAAAACCCAAGAATATTCAGTGGAACAAGCACATTTTGATAAGCATCCTATCTTTCTTCTCTAAAGCACAGTTTTGACAGGATTTGATACAAATTATGGGTAACATACAGAGCAGTCATTATGGAGCTATCTTCTTACTATGAGAAAGATAAAAGCATATAATACAAATAAAATTTGATGAAAACACTACAGTTATTAAGGATATGTGTTTAAAGATCTGGCTTAAATCTCAGAGCTACTATCTCTTGCCTATGTAGATTTTGGGCAATTACTTAACATCTCCAACCTTTACTGTCTTGACCGCTACCACCGCTGACCTTGCTTTGAGGGGCTGCTGGGAAACATAACCAAGAGAACAAATGTAAAGTGTTTTCAGCATGCTGCCCTGCCGTGTGATCCGTGCTCAACCCACGGGAGCTATCCCTAGCATCACCACTCACATTTGTATAGCATACTATGACAGCCCAAAAAAGAAAACTTAATGTGGAGATCAGGGAAGGATTCCTGCAACAGATGAGAGCACAGCTGTACCCGAAGAGTTAGCCAGGTAAAGGAGCAAGGAAAGCTGTCCTCACAGAAATGTCCTGGTCAAAGCAGGTCCTCTTGTCTGGCTGCCTATGGCACAATCCATACTCTCTTCACAGGGTTTGCCAGGCATCCTCTGGACTTTCCCTACTCACTCTAAAAACCATGTTGGCTTTGCCCTAGAGAGGACCAGGGCCCTCTAGACCCTGGCAGATCTGGTTCTTTCCCCCTATAAACATGACCCTAGCCCAACTATGTCACTTTGAGCAAATTTTGTTGTTGTTGTTGTTGTTGTTGTTGTTGTTTTAAAGCCCTGGATGCTTCAGTAGATCCTACTTGTTAGATCTACTGGATGCTTCAGTAGATCCTACTTAGGACTGCTGAGGATTGAGTGAGTTAGTCTGTAGAGGACAACCAGAAGAGTGTCTGACTTGATACCAACTCCTGGCTAGCACAGCCCATCCAAATTAAAGGCCTATTTCATAGAGGAGACACCCTCAAGGAAACAGAGAATGTGTTAGACTGGAAATGTGGCTGTCTGTGTGGAGAGGAAGAAGAGAGAATCAAAGGGCAAAAAGAAGAAAATCAATATTGTTGCTTTCCTACAAGGTACCAAAGTCAGAACTTCGTATCTCTTTTCATGTGGTAACAGCTCCACTAAGGAGGCGATACAAGTCCACTGCATAACTGTACACTCAGGGCTCAGAGACATCAAGAAATGTGGACAGGCCCAGGGTGCAAATCCACACGTGGATGAATAGTAGTGTTCTCTCCACAATTATTTCTTTCTACTCTCAAGAGCCTCCATTTCCTGGGCTCGAAGGTGATGTCATACTTGACTCACTCGGAAGAACCCTGATCCCTGCCTTATTTTTCAGATGATTTTCTAGGTCCTCTGCAAGCAGTAGTTCATGTTCTCATTCACATGCTATGCTGAGCATTCTGTTTCATAAGAATTCTGAATCACAGTATATAAGCCTAGAGTACACTTTCTTGTCCAGAAACTTAGAACATATAATTACATAGAGACGTATTCTTCTCTTAAAACTCAAATTCTGTTTTCAAGAAGTTACAATTAACTAGACCTAAATGTTTTCTAAAATAAAGCAAGACCCAATTCTAATCTTGAACTTAATACTTTTCATCTGCAAGTACCATACATAATATTCTATAGACTTTCAATATCTGTGATTCATATTTCATTGCAGTTTGGCTTCCCAGATATCCTTTCATTTCTCTTCTCAAAGGATACAAAATTCTGACAAAATGAGAATAAAGCTTTAGAAAAGGAAAGTTTAAGAAAGGAAAACATGGGAAATGTGAGTAAAACTGACCACCACAAATGTAAGCATCGATTTCAGCTGACCCCAGATGCAGAGACTAGGTTTATGCTCCTAACACACACAAGTTACTCGTGTGCTCCTAACACGCACAAGTTACTTGTGTGCTCCTAACACACACAAGTTACTCGTGTGCTCCTAACACACACAAGTTACTCGTGTGCTCCTAACACGCACAAGTTACTCGTGTGCTCCTAACACACACAAGTTACTCATGTGCTCCTAACACATGTGACTCATACAGTCATTTCTTCACCAACAGAGACCCTCCTCCCTTCCTATATACACACTACCCCTGCATGCACACACACCTTGTCATATGTTGGCCTCTATTCTCATAAAAGAACTCTAATCCTTCAAATTCTCTAAGAAGCTAAGAGAGGGTGGCACAGACAGATTTTTATCGAGTTTTAAATATACATATGTATTCTTAACCTACACCAATTTTTTCTTTAATTACAGTTGCCCAGATAACCATTAGTGGGCTCCAGTGATGCAAGCCGTATTTATCAGAGGCAGCATGTCAGATAGGAGTTGACAATTACAGTCTCTATCAATACATATTATGCCAGACGGTAATGAGCCATCCACAAAGGGCTAGCCATCCAAAATAATCACGCTGCTTTCCAGAGAAATGTCGAAGAGGTTATGGTTTATTACACAGTGCTCATTAGATATACAGTGGCTGCATTAGCAATTTTTCCTTCATTTCTGTCTCATTTAAGGATCTGCCCCCACAAGCACAGGCAAATTAGTACACAAGGTTAAAACCATTATGCCCAGAAAAAAAATTAAGTTGCATTTGATTTTACAGTAATGGTGGATCAAAGGTCCTTGGAATCTATTATTTGGGAAAGCATTATCTAACACCGAATATTAACAAAAGGGAAGAGAAAAGCAATGTCCTGCCAGCATAGCTTTGACAGCAACAAAGGCACACTGTCTGAAACAAGCAAACACCACATTACTTAATTAAATAACCCTAAAAACTATTTTAAAAATAATACTAAGGTTGCGACATCAACTGACAAAAGCCACAGAATTAAAGTTAATGGCGAGGCACCAACCTATAGTTTGAAATGCCTCATTTACAAGAACTTATTTTTAAACATTTTTTACTGCCTTTGTGTAAAATCTGGTGCTATCAATATTTACTTTCTCAAGATGATCGCCAGGTTTCTCTGCTTTGTGACAAGCCAATGCCCACATTTATTGGTATTTAATAAGTTATGGTGACAGGATGAAGCTCTTACAACTAGAAAGGCCTGGTCAAATCTTGTAGAAGTTACAAGTTTTTAAATGGACACTGCTAAAAAGAATACGTACTGGGTTTGGGCAAATCAGCAGGTAACTGTCTAATGGTACTGAGTCCCGGCTGAGCAAGTGAGTGCAGCAGTGACTGCGAAGGCATTTCCTCGGCACTGCCAATGAATGGGAAAACCCAGCGTTACGAAGACAGCACTCACTGTCAGACCGCAACGCAGGGCTTCGTTCACTGAGCACTTGTCACGTGTCAGATCTGGACACACGAAGATTTCAGTAAAGATTTGGGATAAGAGGAGCCACAGCCCTGTGTGGAGATGCTTGAGGCCAGATCAGTAAAGAAAACCAACAGATTTCAAATCGAGGCTACAGTAACACCAGAAGTAGACGCTGGTTGCCAGGAAACCTGCAGGATAGGGCCCTGACACAAACTGTCAGTTACCTCTGGTCATCAGAATATACCATTTTAAGGAATCTTGATATAAGTTACAAAAAAAAAAAAAAAAAAAATCCTGAAAGTTGGTTGCAAGGGCTTCACCAATTAGAAAGTTGTAGACCAGTTCAGAGCAGTAATTCAGCTTTGGATTTAAAGGAGAACATTTCCTGGCCAAGTACACATGTGGGCAATGAAACTGCAGAGCAGGTAAGTGTATAATCCACCAGTGTTACCTGTACATCTCACTGAATAATTTCCCAGGACTAAAACCTGAATTCCGTTGGTTATTTTTCTTAATCTTTACTCTGGCAAATGAGATAAGAATCCTTGTCTTGTCCTTTAGCTGACGAAAGTGAACACTATGTATGTTAGAACCACTTCAGTTCTACTGTTGCCAGGTCTCAAAGTATCTATAATCTATAAAAGATAATAAACTCTCAGGTGATACAGAACTGACTTCATTTCTTGGATATGGTACCTAACAAAGTCAGGTGTGATAAGAAGCCTGAGTCACTAGCTCAGAGCCTCTCAACCTTCCCAATGCTGCCACAGTTGCTCATGTGTGGTGACCCCCAACCACAAAATTATTTTCATTACTACTTTATAACTGTAATTTTGCTATTGTTATGAATCATAATGCAAATATCTGATATGTAGGATAGCTGATATGCGATCCCTGTCAAAGTACTGTTCAACTTCCAAAGGGGTCAAAGTTAAGAGCTGATCTGGACAGGGTGTGACTCATTTCCCAGGACCCATCTGTAACTCTAGTCCAGGAGAGTTAACACACTCTTCTTTGTCTCCTTGGGCACCAGGCATGCACACTGTACACATACATATACACATACACATAAAATAAAAATAAAACTTAAAAAAAAAAAAAAAAGCCCGGACCTAGAGAGATAGTTCATTGGTTAAGAGGACTAGCTGCTCCTCCAGAACACCTGGGTTCAGTACCCAGACTCACATGGCAGCTAACAATTTTAAATCTAGTTCCAAGGAATCCAATGCCCTCTTCTGGCCTCCGTTGGCACTGCATACACATGGCGCACAGATACACATTCAGGCAAACACTCAAATATAACACAAAAACAAAATCTCAAAGGAAAAAAGCCTGAAAAGTGTTAAAAAACAACAACAACAACAACAAGAACAAGAATACAGCCAGGCATGGTAGCATGCCTGTAATCCCAGTACTTGAGAGGGGAGGCAGGAGGATTGTTGAGGCCAAGTTGGGCTATATAGCGAGACCCTGTCTAAAAAACTGCCAAGCAAACATACACAAAGTGTTCACAGGATTAGCACAGCTGTGTATATGGCTCTGCTCTGTGACACACAGACACTCAGTTTAGCACAGCTGTGTATATGGCTCTGCTCTATGACACACACACACACACACACACAGTTTAGCACAGCTGTGTATATGGCTCTGCTCTATAACACACACACACACACAGTTTAGCACAGCTGTGTATATGGCTCTGCTCTATGACACACAGACACACAGTTTAGCACAGCTGTGTATTTGGCTCTGCTCTATGACACACAGACACACAGTCTCTTGAGCTTATAAGAGTTCAACTAATATATACATATTTTTTAAATTTTATGATAGCGCAAAACAAACTGTACAAACCTCACACTTTAAGTTTTTGAGCTCTGGAGTTGGTGAGATGGCTCAGTAGCTGAAGGGGCTGGCTGGTAAGCCCAAGCTCCATCTTCTGGAACCCACACGGTGGAAGGAGAGAACCCAATCACCAGCTGTCCTCCGACCTCCACACTTACCCCGAGTACACACAATAAATAAATAAATGTAAAAGGTTGTTTTGTTTTGTTTTTTTAAGAAAAAAATTGAACTAAGATCAGACTGAGAGAAGGACAAGCATTCAGCTCTTAAAAGTGCACTCAGTAATGGCCACCATCTCTGCAGGGAAAATAAGTGTGAGCACTTCGGTTGGAACTATGGTTTGAAGACACTATCAAGGCATCGCTAAGGACTTTTCATAGTAAGCAAGGAATTCTTTTCAGAGATGAGTTATTTTCCCCTTTTCAAATATCTAAGGAGAGTCATTCACTACCGGAAAAAGGTATATCTACCAATAAAAATTTCAATTATCTTTAATTTTATGCTCATTAAAAAGCAAGCAATAGTGTTTATCTCAAGGCCATTAGATGCTCAGATTGACAGTTATAAATACATCTAATAAAATGGAGAGTAAAGTCATTATTGTTATATAAAATGTTGATAAACAGACTGCTTACTTTTGAGAGAGGACATCACTCTGTAACCCAGTGAGCCTCGGGCTGTGGCAATCCTTTGGCCTCAGCCTCCAAGTACTCCTTACGGTCCTGCTCCACCCTGCCTGCCTTCCACTGTGCAAAGGGGCAGAAGCAAAGCAAAGGAAGCCCTGGAGCAGAGGCTGGAAGATGACTGGCACAGAGTTTGTGACTGTTCACTGGCAAAGCCTTCTCACCAGGGCTACTCAAGAGGGCACTACAAGTTTACCAAGTCTTCTTTAAAAATTATTATTTTGCTGGAGAGATGGCTCAGAGGTTAAGAGCACTGCTTGCCCTTCCAAAGGTCCTGAGTTCAATTCCCAGCAACCACATGGAGGCTCAAAACGATCTGTAATGAGATCTTCTGGCCTGCAGGGATACATGCATACAGAACACTATACATAATAAATAAATCTTTAAAAAATGGCTGATAATTAAAAAAAATAAAAATTATCATTGTTGTTTGTTTTTGAGACAGGGTTTCACTATGTAGTCTTGGCTGGCCCAGAACTCACAATGTAGACCAGGCTGGTCTTGAGCTCAGAGATCCACCACCACATCCAGATCACCAACTCTTTAAACTGGAGGCCAGATGAGGTAGTAGGGACCAGTGCAAGCAATCCACCTTCCATTGCTGTGGGATGTTCTGTATGCCAAATTACTCTGATTGGTCAATAAATAAAACACTGATTGGCCAGTGGCTAGGCAGGAAGTATAGGTGGGACTAACAGAGAGGAGAAAAGAAAGAACAGGAAGGCTGAAGGAGTCACTGCCAGCCGCTGCCATGATAAGCAGCATGTGAAGACGCCGGTAAGCCACGAGCCACGTGGCAAGGTATAGATTTATGGAAATGTATTAATTTAAGCTGTAAGAACAGTTAGCAAGAAGCCTGCCACGGCCATACAGTTTGTAAGCAATATAAGTCTCTGTGTTTACTTGGTTGGGTCTGAGTGACTGTGGGACTGGCTGGTGACAAAGATTTGTCCTGACTGTGGGCAAGGCAGGAAAACTCTAGTTACATTCCATCCTTGGTACAGTGGTTCACCAAAGAGCAGAAGCTAGAAATCCCAAAAAACTATTTAAATTTAACTCAATCTGAGATGACATTAAGTTGTAATGTTTAACTTTAAAGGTTTGAAACAGAAAACAAAGAAAATTTCCCAAGTGGCTGTAAAACTTTTTATACCAAAAAGTTTATTGAAAGGAACTGTAGCAGGAATCTTAAAAGTTCTTATTAATAAAATCAAACCTGGGGCCAGTTATTGGGGTGAAATGCTAGATGGTCAGAGAGACAGAACAAGCCACAGCTAACCTCACCTGGCCAACTTCTCAGCTGGTCTCGATTTCTCAGACTGGAAGCTTCTGTATCCTCATCCCAATGGCTCTCATCTGAACTGCTGCTCGAAAGCCTGAAGCTTAACCAGCCAAACGCTTAACCAGGCCAAATGCTTAACCAGCCAAATGCTTCTAGTTTCTGGTCTCCACACCTTATATCTTTCTGTTTTTGCCATCACTCCCTGGGATTAAAGACTCACTTCTTGGGATTAAAGGCATGTGTCACCATGCCTAGCTGTTTCCAATGTGGCCTTGAACTCACAGAGATCCAGAGGGATTTCTATCTCTGGAATGCTAGGATTAAAGGTGTGAGTGCCACCACTTTCTAGCCTTTGTATCTAGTGGCTATTCTGTCTCTGACCCCAGATAAGTTTATTAGGGTGCACAATATTTTGGGGAATACAATGCCACATTTCTCTCTATTTGTCTAAAATTTAAAAAAGCTTGTAACTAATACAAGAAAAATTATATCCAGTAAGTATATACAATATACACAGTCAAGATTACATTAACGATGTCCAGTCCATTAACATTTGACAAATTCAGATTAAAAACTCCATTATATATATTAACAATGTCCAGTCCAGTAACATCTGATAAACTCAGATCAAAAAATTTTCATTACTTATCTTATTTAAAACAGGTAGTTCCTTTTTAAAAGTAGATTCCATAATCTCCCTTTTTATCTTATCATATCCATATTCTCTCTTTTTTCTTTTCATAATAGATTCAGTAGTCTACCTTTTGTCATTTTTATATCTTCCCCTTTTTCTTTTCAGTGTAGATTCAGTGATCTACCTATTTATCCTATTATTTATCTTTTTTCTCAGAGTAGATTCAATGATCTATCTCATATCTAGGGAACAATAACAATAAAAATGGCAGTGCCTTGATAGTGACATAAACATCCTATTTTCTCTGAAATAATAATTACTTCTCAATAAAAATATGGGTTACAGGTGCACAAAAATTCCTGTTTAAATAGATCAGTACCTAAGGATTTATGTGACGGTAACAAAACAAAACAAACAAAAAAACCCATGCAATCATTAACCAACCAAAACCACAAAGATTCTGGCTTCTAAGCAAACCAGAAAACAGGAAAATGAGGACATGTTTTGAATACTGACTGTAACAGTTTCCCCTTTCCCCTTCACAGGAGTGTAAATGGACAGATACGGTCTCAGCTTGAGAAAGGCAGTTACAGGAGACATAGAGGCTCTTTCTAGGTTTTTACTCGCCTCTTCCAGAACTTTTTTCCTTACAGGCCCGTCCACAGGTTCCCACCAAAGTCAGCCTTACTTCCTTTTCTTCCAGGCTGTGACCAGGCTGAACAGAGGGGTAGAGGGCACGGTGCCCTCAGGGCAAGGTGCTTCCTGGCTTTAGGAGCCATATGAATTCATAGGCAGAAAGTGCAAAGCAAAGAGCTAACAGTAGCTGCATACGACAGACTGCAGTGTCCCAAGGCACCTCCCCTGTCCCTAGAAACCATTCCTAAGAAAGATTAATTTCCAGCCACAGTGCTGCAGACAAGAGGAAACAGAGTTCACATCAGGTACCGTTGAAAACAGCACTGAAGGTATGTCAAAAACAAAAAAATCCAACGTGTAGCCAAAGGCCAGAGAGACGAGTCGGTGGGTAAAGATGGTGTGGCCAGCCTGCCACCGAGCTCAGCCTCTGCATCCCAATGGGAAAGGAGAGAACCGACCTCTGCAAGTCGTCCTCTATACTCCACATGTACAGCTGCCTCCACCTCAAGTAAATAAACACATGTAAATGAGAAAAGAAAAGTGAAGCCATGAACTGAATTTAACCCTAACAATTTAGTACCAGTTCATTCCAACTCCCTGATAACTTTAGTTTTTCAGCTTATTGTTTTTGTTAAATTAAAACTGCTCAGGCCTATCTATAAAAAGTTAAAAAGTAAATTCCCCTCCCCCAGAAGTTTTTAATTAAATGACAAAATTAAATACAGAAATGCATTTTAAGTGCAAAGTATCCTTCTCCTGTTGCCAGAAAACAACTAACAAAGGGGAGTTAAATAACTTCATAGCCATATTTTCTCACTCTCCTCCACTGAAACACGGTCATTTGCATGGCATAATAAGCTGTCAATTATAAACACTTTTACATAGCCTGCTGCAGAGACAAGTCTGCCAGGTTTCTACTACATTGGCTAGTGTTCAAGTGCTTAACTACAGCTTTGGAAAGAAGGGGTGGAAACTTGTTTTGCGTCTCAGTTTGTTGGTTCTCTTATGCACAGCCTCTAAAAACCCATTGCATCATTGTTTGCAATGAATATATAAGTAATTACAGCCAAGTAATAGATGCTCCAAGTACTGCAGGACACAATTATCCCTGGATAGCAGTGAACCTTGCTGGTAGAGATCATCCAAACAATGCTTTGAAGTGATGTCTCCAAACAATGTGAGTAGAATATCAAAATTTTGTTAATACCATAATGTATAGCAATGAGCATTTAAGGACTAATATCTAATGACATGCATTTTAATGTTCACCTATTAGACACATCTGTCTAGGACAGAAGTGTCTAGTTGGAAAAAACAAATCTGGTTTCTATATTAAAGAAAATATCCAGGTATCAGTATTCCACAAAAGATGAAGAACAGATCAGTGAAATGAAGTGAAATATGGCCTGCAGTTATGAGGGTTTATCTTTAAGTTCTGTAGCACTCCCCACCTTCACCATCATCCAAATTCAACTTGTCTTACTACATCAGTAATAATCTACAGAGTGCTTGAATGTTCGCTGTAAGTCTGGGGCGTTGGCGGACACAGGAAAAGCTGGTAACTTGGTTTCTATACTATACAACTTAACACTGCCAGACTCAGAAAGAAAAATGTGTGCTCAGTGCTAAGGATGGATTCCGATGAGTAAGAATGTGTGTTTAGGGAACCCTAATCCAAAGTCTGCCTATGGTATTAAAAGAGCAGGGTTCTACGGCCAATTGCTTTACTAGATGATCTTGAGCAAGCGACTACATTTCTCTAAGTCTGTTTTCCAAGTGATTTGTTACCAGCCAGGATTGTGAGGAATAACACTTAATACACATGAAGAACACGGAATAGTACCAGATTTACAGACATTCTTGTACATGTGAGCTACAGTAATGCTTATTATAGTTCTATGTTCTTTTTTTTTTTTTTTTTTTTTTTTTTTTTTTTTTTGTTTTTTCGAGACAGGGTTTCTCTATGTAGCTTTGTGCCTTTCCTGAAACTCACTTGGTAGCCCAGGCTGGCCTTGAACTCACAGAGATCCGCCTGCCTCTGCCTCCCAAGTGCTGGGATTAAAGGCATGCGCCACCACCGCCCACCTATAGTTCTATGTTTTTGACACAGCAGTGCTCAACAGATGTTGGTTGAATCAATTAATCAATGAGCAGATGAACCAATCTGGTACAGGGATAAAACAGTTCAACAAGCGACTGTTCGTCTAGACAGTAGAGGAGTGCCTCAAAGGTCTGAACCACAGCACAGGCCATAGTGACAGGAAGGTGCCCAGGTGGAAGAGGACGAAGGCAAAGGCCTTCTCTAGAAGGTCCTTTGGGGACGAAGCACCCATGAATGAGTCACCATAAAACTGTTAAATGCTTCAATAATTCACAGAACACTGCCTGTAGGTTCTGGCTCTGATTCAGCCAGAGTTTTTGGGTTTATCATAGAAGCCTCAAACGGAGGAGGTGAGAGGTGAGACCGGGCCTCATACTCGCTCCCTAACTGGGGAAAGCACTGCTCCTCTGTAGCCAGCTCTACTCCCAACATCACCCCTCTTGACACCCTGTGTTCTCTTGACGGAGTTAAGCCCGTCTGGTCACCTGTCTACTCAATACAACCTACAGGTGGTTCCCAAAGGTCCATTTTTGCTTACTTGCACCGTGACCATCCACCATTGTTCCACATGAAACTTTCAGTCTCCTGCATTCTACTCACAACCTAACCATCTCTCAGCTCACTCAGTACATTGCTCACTCTGCCCCCTTTCATCCCTGACTATACTCAAATGGCACTGAATCGATTCCTCCTGAGTGCTAATGCCACTGTTTCCACCAGGCATCTTTCAGCTCTTAGTAAGTCCTTCTCTTTAAAGTACACCACCCAAAGATTGGCTTTGGACTGCAGACTCTCAGGACAATTTCAAGGTGGCCAGCTGAAATAGTAGTGCAGCCTGACCACTACTCTCCAGCCAGGACCCCACATAAGCTTGCACTTTCCCATTACACAGAGACTGGACAACAAATGATACAGCTAGTTCTCTCAGGACTTGACAATTATCCCAATCTTCTCAGGGTCACCTTGTAGCATGAATCTTAAAAGTTCTTATTAATAAAATCAAGCCCAGGGCCAGTTATTGGGGTGAACATTGGAAGATCAGAGAGCCAGAACAAGCCACAGCTACCTCACCTCGCTGGATCCTCAGCTGGTCTTGCTTCCTCAGACTGGAGGCCTCTGAGTCCTCATCCAGAATGGATCTCAGCTCAATTGCTGCTCAAAAGCCTGAATGCTTAACCAGCCAAATGCTTAACCAGCCAAATGCTTCTAGTTTCTGATCTTCACGCCTTATATACCTTTCTGCTTTCTACCACCACTCCCTGGGATTAAAGGTTTGCTTTTTGGGATTAAAAGGTGTGAGTCACCATGCTTGGCTGTATCCTTGAACACATGCATTTCTGCCTCTGGAATGCTAGGATTAAAGGCATGTGCTATCACTGCCTATCTTAAGTATCTAGTGGCTTTTCTGTTCTCTGACCCCAGGTAAGTTTATTAAGGTACACAATATTTTGGGGAACACAATACCACCACATCACCTAAAGATGCCATTGCCCCTAGACAACAGGAAGTAATTTTAAGAACACAACACCCACATTCCCAAGAGGTAGGGTGGGTGGTTTTTGATAGTTCAGTGGATAATGGATATTTGTCATTGTTTAGAGGGGTTGGTTACAAGTTGTTACTGGTAATGATCAGGAAAAAAGCTAAACAGAAAAGTTAAATTCAAAGATCTTTTTTTGAAGAAATAAAGGGGAACATGATGTAGAAATGATAAGATAAACAGGTAGATTATTGAATCTACTTTAATCTAAAAATAATCATTAATCAAAATATTTACACTGGTATGGATTTTGGTTCTATTGATATAAATTTAAAGTTAATTTTGTTATACTATATGTATGTTTCTACTTTGGTATATTGTGCTTATGCAGCTCATTTAAAAATGTAATATAATTTAAAATTATAATTAAAAATACAGGTTAATAGTCATCTATAATAAACTTATAGTCATATTAGGTATGTTTTAAAGGTTAAACAGATATATTTAGATAGATAGATGACCTTCAAACACTTAAAAGACCTACAAAACTCCCGTAAAGGAATTCTCTGTGTACAGAGAAACCTTGTCTCAAAGGAAAAAAAAAAAACCTACAAAATATGGCATTTAAAATGTTTTAATAACTTAAAGCTTTTCCTGATAGTGAGACACACCTGCTCCTCACAGGACCAATTTATTTCAAAAGAAGATGATAGGCACTGAAGAAACTCTATATGGAGCTTACTTTCTTTATGGCAAAAGCTAACTATTTGGGCCAAGAAACTGCCCTTGCCTCAATTGCTGACAGTATACTGTCAAACTAGACCAGCAGGACATAAAGAGACAGCCAAATTTTGCCAAGACAAGGTAGGGCAGTCCTTCAAAATTCCCTGTTTCACAAAAAAGTCTGTCAGAATTCTAGGCCTGTAGGCCAAAGATGGATGCCCCAACATTACAGAGGAACCATGGGTTGACTGTCCAGACTGCCAACTGTTTCTGTCATTTCTATAGTGTTTTTGTTGTTGTTGTTGTTGTTTCTGGAGACAGGGTTTCTCTGTGTAGTTTTGGTGCCTGTCCTGGATCTCATTCTGTAGACCAGGCTGGCCTTGAACTCACAGAGATCCACCTGGCTCTGCCTCCCAAGTGCTGGGATTACATTTCTATAGTTTTGAAAGTGGCTTACATTTCACTTCCTGTTTACTCAGGTAATATTATATTTTTCTGGGGTCTTTGATGGAGTTGAAGACTAGATAGTAACAGTATTCCTTAGTTATGACAGAAGGTAAATTAGCTACAAAACTTTGGACTCACAAAGATAAGATAGATAATAGAATATATTCTCTAATTTTGCCAAATACAAATGGACTGGATATTGTAACTGTAATTCTTAATAACTATTTTTGTTGTCTTCCTTTTTAATTAGACAAAAAGGGAGAAATGCTGTGGAATAATCCTTTTGTACACTGTAAAGATTTTTCACTCAAATTGGTTTAATAAAAAGTTGACTGGCTGGTAGGCAGGCAGCAAGTATAGGTGGGACAACCAAACTAAGGACACTGGGAAGAAGGAGGGCAGAGTCAGGGAAATCAAGAGCCAGATGCAGAGGAAGCAAGATGTGTACAAAATGAGGTAAGGAGCCATGAGCCATGTGGTAGAACTTAGATAAGAAATATGGGTTAATTTAAGTTGTAAGAGCTAGTTAGTATAAGCCTGAGCTACTAGCCAATCATTTATAATTAATTTTAAGTCTCTGTGTTGGTTATTTGGGAACTGGCGGGCGGGAAAGAAAAGTCCACCAACAGTCCCTACTGTCTGACTCATCCTGACCTCCAGTCCTACCATCACGTACATCAGTTAGGGTCTTGCACTGATCCTTTCTTGGTGGACAAAGAAAATGTTCTAGATGACACTTTCACCTTCTTTGTGTCACCTTAGAGGAACTAGGAAAATGACAGCTGTGGTATCAGGAAATGTGTCTTAACCCTAGAAGGAGTGAGGTGCAGGTGAAGAATTAAGGGTATTCTACTCAAACACTTGGGGTGGGTGGGATGGGGGGATTACAGTAACAGAAATGTGGGACTTAGGATGCCAGCAATGTCAGGGAGTAAGGATGCCATGATTGGAGAGAACAAACCTAAGAATGTGCCCTATGCCTCTATTATCTGGACCACCAGTCTTGAGGAGAGAAAGGATAAAGTTAAGAGCATATGAGGAAGGGGTTCACTGGGTTCTAAGTCTGCAGTAGAAGCTAATTCTCCAAGGGGTGGTAAGGACTATTTACCTTTAAACAAAGACACAGCCAATGGACATGGGTTGATGGTGGCCCCAGTGGTGAATGTGGATTTAGCTCCAATAGTTACACCAGAGACTGCTGGTAGACGTGAAAGTGCACCAACAGTGTCAGGGAGACTGACTATCAGATGCATGACTTGTTTTGTTCCTTGTAGCGTGGGAACAAAGACTATTTCATATTTGTATCTGTTCAGCAGAGGAGAGGTGGACAGAGCAGGAAAATGGGATTGCAGGTAAACTGAACCTAGTTGGACATGTGCCATTGCTAGTGAAGCTGCTGGTTTGAAATTCATTATTATCCCACTTTATAGATGAATATGCTCTATTTGACTTGCTTAAGGTCAAATAACTAACCAGCTATAGATTTGAGACAAAACCCAAGATATCTCTTTGACAACACACTACTTACTACTTGGGGTGCCCTGAATTTTGGCTTGAAGAATCAGGAAGAGCATTAAGTCATAAAGCTAGTAAATAGAGGCTTCCATTAAAAGAACTTTTTTGAGATAAAGTCTGGGTATGTTGCATTGGCTAAACTTGCCTCCTGCCTCAGCTTCCCAAGGGACTGATTACAAGCATGTGCTATATTACACATTGGAATAATTTCAGGTTTTCTACACAGAACATTTTATGTATACTCCCAGACACAGTTATCACCACTGTGAGCTTTCTCCTTGATCCCATTCTATACATTTATACATGATTGTAAGTAAAGGACCACTAGAACTGCTTTTAAGCACAACACACCAGGAAGTCAATGCTGTTAAGATGTAGAACTAGACACTGGATATTGCTGTTGGCTTTGGCCTCCTATTAATCAGCAGACAGCATTCCCTTAAGAAAAAGACTTAACAGACTTAGCATCAAAAACACCCCAGCACATTTATGCAGCTCAGTTTTGCTGTAATGTAGTCCAGCAGGCCAATGTATATCGTGTTATTTATATATGATCAACTACCTCTCAGGATGAGTACATTAGCAGCTTAGCCCGCCTGCTTTTGGCGGTTAATTATACTTGTGCTGTAAGAGGCTGATCTTAGATTGTGTTCTTCCAGACACTCCGGCAGAGCAATGGCGTCTGATGTGCGCAATGTTGAACATAAAGCGCCTTCCCTTTTCATTCAACATGTAATTGCTGTATTTGTTCATGCTGTGTAAGTTGAAAATAACAATAAAAAGTTAATGAAGAAAATAAGTACTGCCTCTAATGAATCAGTAATACTGCTAGATTTGTATGTGCATTTTACTCTTGTAAGTAGAATACCATCGATAGGAATATGTAATCAAACTGCACGTTTTCTTGAAATCGCTCTGAAAAATAGCAGAGGTATCTTTTGAAATCATTTACAAAAGCCCATATTAAGTTAAATTATCCAGCATAATCATTTGAAATCACTGTCAATAAGTCAATAAGCACTCAGTTTTGGGGGTGTTTTGGTTTTGTTAGTTTGTTTTGATTTTTTTTTTTTTTTTGAGATAGGATCTTGCTAGGTAGCCTGAACCAGCTTCAAAATAAGGTGGTAATTCTCCCACCTCAGCCTCCTATAGTCTAGGTATGTTCTACATTGTCCAGCTTAAGATTCTTAAAATGTAAACAGATCAATTTCCTATGGTGGTTTTTACTGCTTTACCACTACAAAATATAATTTTCTTTTGATTTTCAAATGGACTTTTAAGTATACAGAATAACATGGGTATATCGTTTAAAAACTAAAACAGTACAAATAACCCCTGGACTATTTCCTCATACTTGTGCTCACCCATCCCTGGCGCCCCTGACCCAGTCAGTTATCACCACTCGGAGCTTTTGCCTTGACTCTGTTCTGTACATTATACATGATCTTAAGAAACAACCACTATAATAGGTTTTAGGCACTATTTTTATTTTACTACCTATATTTTACTGTAATATTTCAATATTATGTTTATATAGTTAATCCTTAATAAATAATATTATTAACATGTTCCTGCTTATGCTTCATTTCTCAAGATGCTTTTTAACTTCATCACTCCCCAAGGCAAATACAGTTTTGTTATGTTTGGCATTTTTAAGTACTAGAAGAATCCTAATGTATGGAAAGAAGGTGAAGGCTGAGAGTCACAGCCTATTGTTATTATAATTACAAGTCATCACCTGCTACTTAATAATATGATAAAAAGCAAATTATGAATTGTAATATTTACAGCTGAGACCAAGTCCAATTACCTGAATTTGAAGGTTAATTAAAACAAAACAAAACAAAAACCACCCTGGCCTTTTCCAGTTTTTAAATATCTCCACATATAAAGAGCGGTTCGTGTAGTCCCTGATGTATTCCACATTGAAGAGCTGTTCTCACATGTGAAGAGCGGTTCACATGTCCCCTGATGTTCTCACATGTGAAGAGCAGTTCACGTGTCCCCTGACGTTCTCACATGTGAAGAGTGGATCATGTAGTCCCCTGATGTTCTCACATGTGAAGAGTGGATCATGTAGTCCCCTGATGTTCTCACATGTGAAGAGTGGATCATGTAGTCCCCTGATGTTCTCACATGTGAAGAGTGGATCATATAGTCCCCTGATGTTCTCACATGTGAAGAGCAGTTCACATGTCCCCTGATGTTCTCACATGTGAAGAGTGGATCACATGTCCCCTGGTGTTCTCACATGTGAAGAGTGGATCATGTAGTCCCCTGATGTTCTCACATGTGAAGAGTGGATCATGTAGTCCCCTGGTGTTCTCACATGTGAAGAGTGGATCATGTAGTCCCCTGATGTTCTCACATGTGAAGAGTGGATCACATGTCCCCTGATGTTCTCACATGTGAAGAGTGGATCACATGTCCCCTGATGTTCTCACATGTGAAGAGCGGTTCACATGTCCCCTGATGTTCTCACATGTGAAGAGCTGTTCACATGTCCCCTGATGTTCTCACATGTGAAGAGTGGATCACATGTCCCCTGATGTTCTCACATGTGAAGAGTGGATCATGTAGTCCCCTGGTATTCTTTTCCACATTGAAGAGCGGTTCATGTGGTCCCCTGAATGTTGAAGCTCCTCATCTTCCAGTCCCGACCTGATCCATTTTCACTCAGAGGAGAGAGTAATGTTAAGATCAAAACCTTAATTTTAAGGTGTTTTCTAGATTGACTTACAGGTATGTTTATAACACTTTAAAATTCTTTTTAATTATTAATATTATTTTGTGTGTGTGTGTGTGTGCGCGCACTATGTGTAGGTGTGCACACCACAGCATACATGTGGGGGCTGGAGGACAACTCTGCATTTTGTCCTCTCCCCCATCACTACTTTGGTTCTGGGGACTGACTCAGTCACCAGGCTTACATGGGAAATGCCTGTATGCAAGAAGCCACCTTACCAGCCTTATAGACTTTTTGTGTGTGATAAAGCCTCCCACGCCACTTGCTTGTTTGGAGACAGGGCTTCACTCTGTAGCTCTTAGCTTGTCTGGAACTCACTATGTAGACCAGACTGGCCTCAAACTCAGAGATAGGTCTGCCTCTGCCTCCCGAGTGCTGAGATTAAAGGTGTGTGCCATCATGCTTGTTAGTTCTTTTCGTTTTGTCTTTTTAAGATTTATTTTATTTTTAACTATGTGTATATGTGTGTATTTATGTGTGGGCATGTTCATGTGAGTACAGGTACTCAAGGATCCCAGAAAAGCGTCTTGGAACTCTGAGGCTGAAAATATAGATGGTTGTGAGCCATATAACTTGAGTACTGGTAACTAAACTTCTGTCCTCTGCAAGACCAGTGCATGATTATAACAATTGAGTCCCTTGCCAACGCTGTATGACAAGTTCTTGAGGCCCAACAATTACCTTACAATCTACTACTAATTTAATCTTAATTACTTCAATTAAAAACTGAGTTGAATGAAAAATTAGCAGTCATGGTGTCTACTTTAATATGAATGTTCATTTTAAGAAAGCTAATCTGGAGGCAAGCATTGAGGTACAGGACTGTAATCACAATACTACAGAGGCTGAGCTATAAAGATCACAAGTTCAAGGTCAGGCTGGGCTACATACACACAGAGACTTCCAGACCACCTTTTGTTACATAATGAGACTCTATCTCAAAACAAAAACAAAAGAAAGCTAACTTAACTATTTCATTTAGCTTTATTCCTGTCTTTTTTTAATTAGCAGAGAGTCTACAATTCATGCAGTTTCATAGGATATTTGATACTAGAGGCCAAAAGAGAAAAGTTCCTTCCAGCCAGGTTTCTGAGTTCCCTGCCTCTTCATACCCTTTGTTCATGCTTGTGTTGTACTGCCCTCCTTCGAACACATAAGACCTTCAACTTACTTTTGGGGTAAAATGTAGCCATTGATTATATATGCTGTAAGTATTTTTGAAATTTGATAACTGACCTTTGCTTTATAGAATTTTTCCACTGAAGGTTTATATATATTAATAGTTTCAAAGGAAAATTTGTAATTTGTTTTGAGATATTTTAAGAACATCTTCCCTTTAAATATGACTATTAGTAATAGTTCAGCCTGATCAAGTAGCCATTGACTGCTATGTGCTACAACATTCTAAATGGTGGTGTAATATGGTTATAATGTGTTCCTTTCAACTACTTTTAGTTCCAAAGTTTATTTATATCTATGTGTTTGCTTATCTGTATACACACCATGTGCATACAGGTGTTTACAGAGGCCAGAAGAGAGTGTTGGGTCCCTGCCCAGCGTGGGTGCTGGGAACTGAAGTCAAGTCCTCTGCAAAAACAGCAAATGCTCTTAAAAACTGGGCAACCTCTCCAGCCCTTTCAACTCTTTTTAATAGCACACAAAGACATACAATCTTGTCTTAGCAATGTAACAAATAAATACCAAATAATGTTATTCTTTGTTTTTCTTTCCATGGTGCTGAGACTGGATCTTGTGGATGCTAAGCGAGCACAACTACTACTGAGCCATATCCTCTGTCCCTATGGTCTTATTCTAGTCATCCGCTCACCTGCTATCCAGAGTAAATAACAACAATAACGAAAAATGCTTGCTCTACAAGTCATGTTATGCTACCTAAGCTAACCTTAACGATCCTGGGGATCATTACTCTGCTGGCCGTGGTGGTCACAGAGATGCCCACAGACCTGAATGTCTCCTCCCTGAGGGCTAGCTTTCATGGCACCAGAAGGTACCATAGAAGCTTCCAAAAGAAGGAAGCAACCAACAGCCCTACCCAGCTACGACATCTCTGAACACATCAATGACCAGCATGACATGATAACCCTAAGGGTACAGTAGTGGCAGGCATACCTTGGCGGTAACCAACAGCTCTCTAATTGGACATAAGCCCCAATCAACAAGAAGGAATCATGCCTAGAACCGGAGGAAGGAGACAACTCTAAGAAGCCAGCCAGTGGCAGAACAGTGTGAGCTCTGTCGAGGATATGCAGGGTTTGGGATGTGGAAGATGGGGCTAGGGCTGGGAAATGACGTATTACGATCTCAACAATCAGAGGAAAAAATGCTTAGAAATTGATTCTTCTCAACCTATCCAACTACCCAGGGCTGGTAAAGTCAAGGATCTTGGAGAAAAACCTATAACCACCACTTTAGTAGACTAGCATAATCCCTAACTACATTCTAAATATTTATTTTATATCCACAAATAAGTGTAATCCTCACCCCTCAACAAAGAAACTTCTCTTTGTAACAGACAGAGACCATTACAGAAAACCACAACCAATCCCAATGCAGTGCTGTGGAGCCCAGTCCCAACCGATACATCTACAGAGCAACTCTCACACCTGAGGCTCAGGGATGACTGTGGGGGAGTGGGTGGGAAGATTCTAAGAGCCAGAGGTCAGGGAGTTTGCTGGAGATGTGCTCCTACTAATGTTAGAAGCTACACTGTTGTGTCTTACCAACATGACTGCCTAAACACAGCTGAACAAAAGGATAATAACAGACATGCCAAAGTGGATGAAGGAAAGACCACAAGGCCTCAACTCTCCACAAAGAACTACAAGCAACCATGGAATGCTGGGAGCAGAAGACAGAGTCTTCCCTGGGGAAGAGCAGCCCAGCTGGTTATCCAATACCTAATGATCAGTTCTGCAAACATACATGCAAGCAACATTATACAGACTGAGGAGGTTATATTTAGGAATATATATGTGTTTGTGTGTGCTTGAATATATATACATATATGTGCATACATATATGCATGTAACAATAATTAATGAAAAAAGAGACCATGAATTTGAAAGAGTAAGGAGGGGTATATGCAAGGGAGGAAAGGGAAGGGGGAAATGATATAATTATATTATAATCTCAACAATGAAAGAAAATATCTAAAAACTGGATTGTTCTCAAAAATGATTATTTTATTTTTAATTATGTTTATGTATGTGTAGGGAATGAAATGGGAGGGCTATGTGTATGTCAGTGTAGGTGCCTGTAGAGGCCAGAAGAGGCATCAATCCTCTGGAGCCTGAGTGAAAAGAAGTTGCGAGCCACTTGACATGGGTAGTGGGAATCGAACCCAGGTACTCTGCAAGAGCAGCAAGTACTCTTAAACACCATCTCTTTGGACTCTTGCATCATTTTTCATGATATTCTACTAATACTTTCATTTCTTGAAATGCTGTATTATATTTTGCTTTATATAACAAGGTTTGCCTAAGAGGCAAAACATGTCATTTGAAAGTTTGTTTCAGTCTAGATTAGAACACTTATGTTATAAGGAAGATATAGTCATCTAAGCAAAGATTTAAAAGGACACAGTGTCTGAGGCACTAGTTTAATATAGAGGTGACGAAGGTAAGTGTAGTGTTTGTCCTCGTAGAGTGATCAGTCTGATAAAAACACAAAACACCAGGACAGGCTTGGAAGTAATAAGAGACACCACCTGTTAAACAAGCATGACCCAGGACTCACTGTGTGGGCCATGTAGGCCTAGGTACTCACTATGCAGTCCAGGTTGTCCTTGAACTTGGGGTCCTGAGTGCTACCATGCCTTGCCTCATCCAACAGCAGAGTGGTGAGGAGGCAGAGAACTTACTTGATAGCTAGTGTTGTCAATTTGACAAAATCTAATTCACCTGAAAGAGCATGTCTGGAGGACTGTCTTAAACTGTGGCCAAGACCTGAGCTGTCTGGGTGGAGGAAGTACTGGACACTAACGCCAGGCACTAGCAAGTCCAGTCACTGCTCTCTTCTGATGGGAACACTGGGACCAACTAGTTCAAGCTCCAGCCATTGTGACTCCCTTGCCATGATGTTGAGACTGGGAACTAGAAGCTAAAACAAAAACAGAAACGTCCCCTCCTTACGTCACTTTTGTCCGAGGGTTTTACCACAGCACCAAGAAGGGAAGCTAAGGCACCTAAGCTTGTTTAGGGTCACATAACCAGTAGGCAGTGGAACTCGGGTGGGTCCAATTTTAAAAACGGAAGCAATGTATGAACATGTATTTCTTTCCTTACTTGCCCATGAGGTGGGAATTCAGAGTTGCTTTTCTAAACCTGGTTTCTCATTAGGGAAAGCGACTTCTGCCTCACAGAATTCCCAAGAGGATTCCACCTAGGCACTCTGAAATAGAATAACATTTTTCAGACGTCTGCGACATTCTACAAGATACACTGCCGACAGCTTAAATGGCTCTGTAGTCAAATAATTAGTAAAAGGAATCTTTTTAGGAATTTACAGAGCAGACCTTAAGTCCACAGTGACTCCTGCATATTCTAAAACAGAATGATCTTTTAACTGGTTTTCACCCAGCATGCTAGCACATGCTTCTTTGACTGACCTTTTGCTCAACTATACACCCAGTTACATCCATAAACTCTGAACACAGTTTGGAAAATGCTGGCAGGAAAGAAAAGCATGGAGTTAGAGGACACAAGGGGTCTGAGTATGGGCAAGGCAATATTCAGCCATGTGCTTGGGGTAAAATCTCGATTATCCATCCTTTCCAGATCTGTTTTTCCCTCTCAAATTCTGCCAGACTGCTCCCGTGACTCCTGACCTCACGATGTCATACGATCACACGTGTGCATGTGTGTGTGAGTACGAGCATGGCTGGGGGCGGGCCCAAGGCCTGGCACATCCCAGGCCATTGCCCTGGCAGCCCCACCCGGGCCATCTTCCAAGCAAACTCTAGCTGTGCCCCACAGCACCCCTTTCCCTGGGCCTGCACTTGGTCCAGTCACTCTTTCTCCTTCCTCTCCGTCTCTCCCCCTGGCCTTTTCTTTTGTGGTATTTATCATCAGGGACTGAAGCCAGGGTTTTGTGAATGCCAGGCGAGTGCTTTACCACCACATCTACCCCCAGTCCTTATTACTTACTCATTCGTGTTTATTTACGTAAGGCCTCACTATCTATCCCAGTTGATTTGGAACTCATCCTCCTGCCTCTGCTCCTCAGTGCTGGTGTAAGAGGAATGAGGCATCAAGCCCGACTTTCGTTTATTTCTTTAAAAGATTTTAAAATTTGTTACATTATTAGTCATGTGTATATGTGTGCACACAAAACATGGCACACATGTGGAGGTCAGAGAACCACTTCGTGGAGTTGGTTTCCTCCTTCCACATTTATGTGGGTTAAGAGACTGCATGGCAAGGGCCTTTACCCACCGAACCATCTCACTGGCCCTCATTTAATTCTTAAAAACACTCTCAGGCCACAAGATGGCTCAGCAGGTAAGGGTCTTGCTGTCAAGACTGAGAACCTGAGTTCAATGCTTGGGACCCTACATGATGGAGAGAGAACTGACTCTGGAAAGTTGTCTTCGGATCCACACATGTGTCATGACATACTCTAGAACAACAGACAACAACAACCAACTCTCTGAAGTACAGACCAAGGAAGCTGCTGTCTTTCTCCGGGTTCAGGATTACTCTGCTGCCTTCTGGGTACCTCTCATGCTCTCCCCGGACAGAACCCTCATTCTTTGGGCTCTTTACACTCTCTCTCCAGCTTTCTTTCCATGTATCTCATCATTCTCACTGCGTGAGTTTGCTCAGGCTGTGAGGGGAGAATCTGTTTCATACTGTTCTCCTTGGCTTTAGATGCCTAGCTTGAGTTCACAGGTTCGCAGGCCATTCTCACGATATGTGTGGCTGTGTCCAGCTTTTCTTTTAAAGGACTCTGGTTCTATTAGGTTAAGGCTTTTTTAAAAAATGACTTCATTTTAATTTGATTACTCCTGGGAAAAAGGTATCTCCTCCAAATAAGGTCATACTGTGAAGTACTAGGGGACAGGATTTCAACAAGTGAATCTTGAGATGACAATTCAAGCCACAACACACATAATGAAGTTAGTCTCAGTACTATAAACTCATATATTCATTCATGTATCAATTATGAACTGAATGCCTATTAGAAATCCACACTACTGTAGGCTCCACCAGGTACTTCTATACCCATATCTTTGGTCAGTCAGAATCTCAATTCCTCTGCCTAGGGAAAACCCTTCACCGTGCCTCTTATCCATCTGCTTTCCTAGAGCTGATGGCCTTCGGCTGTCTTCAGGGCTCACTTCTAAGTCCTCTACTCCAAGTCTAAGTGGCCCTTTTCAAAAGAGATTTTTCCCATTTTTATCAACACTCTTAATTCTCCCACAGAACTCTGTCCATTTTTGATTTACAGCATCATAACATGGTATTACAATTGGTTTGGTTTTTGTTTTGTTTGAGACAAGGTCTCACTATGTAGCCTTGGTTTGCATGAAACTTACTGTATAGTCCAGACTGGCCTTGAACTTACAGCAATTCTCCTGCCTTTGCTTCTCAAGTACTTGGATTACAGGCATGTTCCACCATACCTGACTACATTAGAGTTGTTTATACACTTATGTGTTCCCTAGCTTGATGCTAAGGTCTCCTTGGCAAATAATATACAGTATTCAGTTTATATTGCCTGCAAAACGTACAGTGCCTGGTACATAGAGAGCATTTAATAGCTGCTTGATGAACAATCAAAGCAGGACCTTGGGATTTTCAACTCAGCAAGACCAGAAAGGAGGAGCATTCAGAGACAGAGACCAGAAAGACCACTGTGCTTAAAATCTAGAAATGAAGTAACAAAGACCTGAAACAGGGGAGTGGAAACGGATGGCAAGAAAAGGAGATCGGCCGAAATGAAATGGGTGGCTTACGGGGCAGAGAACACAAAAGGATGGGAGTTATCAAGATTGAGAAGTTTCTGAGGATAAGGACTCAATAGAACAGTGATAGTAGCATTAACCCAAACAGAAAAGTGTATTACATTAGCATCTGCTGCGGCTAACAGAATAAGCACCCATGTAAGTGACTTACAGTGGACTTTCCCTCATTATACTGACATGGATGGGCACATTGGTTCTCTTGCAAAGAGTGGCTCAGAGACCATGACATCTCCTTGAATGGGCCTCCAAGAGCATCTGCTTAACATGCATCACACTGCAAGATGTTTATGAACAGGAAGTAGTGAATAACACTTCTAGAGGTTTCCATCTATGATGTGAATTATTTAACATTTGAGGGAAGTACTAAGTTGGAAGCTTTTTAATTTATCTCCGAACTACTGGGGTTACATTGTTGATACAACACCACTTTTGCTCAAATCCTACTGGCTAGATTTCAGACAGATAACCCAGCTGACTGCAAGAGAAGCTGGAAAGCATAGCCTAGCCGGGTAGTAGGGAAGAAAAGCATATGTGTTTGTTAAACTTGTATTCAGTCTGTAGGGATTGGTTTGGTTTTTGACCCAGGGTCTCCTCTATAGCTTGGGCTAACTCTGAACTCACTATGTAGCCCAGGCTGGCCTTAAACTCATGGTCCTAGTGCCTCAGCTTTAGCTTTTCATGTTCCAGTTCATGCACCAACGTGTACAGTTTATGGTTTGTTTTTAACTGCTAGTTACAAGAATACATTGAGTGGTTCTTATAAAACAACAAAGAAAGCTGAACCATTTGGAAAATTCACCTGGCCTACTGTGTTGGTACACGCTAGCACTTGAGAGGCTGTGGCAGGAGGATCACGAATTCAGTAACATCCTAGGCTACACAGCCAGTTTCAGGCCACCCTGGACTCTATAGCAAGGCCACACTACCAGCATAAAACTAACAGCAACAACAACCACCTGAATTCTTTAAATTTAATAATCATGCTACATTAGAAAAATCTCAATTCAAGTATAATACGTATTGTATTTAGTACAAAATATCTTTTGTACACAAAACAAAAACATTCTATCACTAATAGAATGGAAAGTTGCAAGTATTCTCATTATGGTAAAGATAGTTGTGAGTTTAGTTAAAAATTTTTTATAATAGAACCTGAACTAAGGACTAGACCATGCTCGGCAGATGCTCGACCCTAATGTCTATCTCCAGCCGCAGTTACATTTTTTTATTGGCCTTAGAATCAATTTTTTAAAAGTTAGGATTGATGAAATAAACTCTAAAACTGATATCTTGTTGCCAAAAGGCTTAGGTGGATGTTTACAGCACATTTTTACAAATGTGGGTCTCTTGACTTTTCCCAACTACACTTATTACATTGTAGCCTAAATTCTGTCTCTCTTAGCTATTATGTGATAAGTTTGCAGACACATTCACAGCACCAGTTATATCCTGAGGCCAAACAAAAAAGATCACCTAACTCACTTTGGGTCCCTTAGGTAATTTACTCAGGCCCCATTAGCTGACATCTAAGTCAAGCTAAAGAGAAAAAAACCACCAACAATATAAACCCCAGTAGTTGGAGGTAAATTAAAAAGCTCCCAAATCAGTACTTTCCTCAAATGTTAAATAATTCACTGTGGCATTATAGATACAAGCCTCTAGCAAAAGTTACACTTGAATAATTAAGGAAGCAGAGACAAACAAATTGACTTCAGTGGTACAGAAACAAATTGGTTGCTTCTCAAATGCCTATGCCAAATTACTTTTTTACATTAGCAAGTGTGTAAAACACCCCCAACTGAGGAATTACTAGATCAAGTTTGATTATAGAAAGTGGCCTGAAATTATATGTCAGGATCATTCTTAAACATTAATAGGATTCTACATACTCAGGTGTAAAATGTGTTTAGATTGTTTGAAAAGGTTTCTGGTTTTTTGAGACAGGGTCTCATTCTGGAGCTCAGACAGGCTTCCAGTGGGATCCTCCTGCCTCAGTATTCCAAGTGTTGGGATTGCAGGCATGTGTTCCTCTGCACAGCCTGAGCTGAAAAGCTTCTCCAGGCCTGCTGTACACCTATTCTCTCACAAAGCTCTACTCAGGCTGCTTAGATTCTGCATGTCAAGGATGAACAATATAGTTGTTTCAGAGGGTAATAAAGTAGAAACCTGAGCAAACATCATGGGGTAACCATGTACATATGGATAAGTGCCCCTGAATTACAGAACTCCCTACCTATCTAGAATAAAAATATTCAATCCAAATTTGTCACCTCCTATCTAGGAGATTTTTGATAAATCTTAACTTCTGGAATGGTTATCTCTTCTGTAACATGAGAATGATTCATTTATGAACAACTCTTACATATGGAGTAGTGTTTTAAAAAGGCTATGAGAAATAATAAAATATAGCTGGTGTTCATCTTATATATCTGTGCACAGTTATCTAGATGTACAAGCAGACAGTTAACAACCAGGGCAGGATCAAAGTCAGAAAGCTGAAAAATCAAAGGATTCCAGATAGGATGGAGATGTGTGACCCATTTGCTTTCCACTGCCAATGGGGTTGCTAATAATCATTCTAAATCTTTGTGTATTTTCTCTTGTAATCTCAGCTAAATTCGGTCAAGAGTTTTCTATAAAATGTATAAGGTAAAGTTTTGAGCTCCAACACAGAAGCAGTTTGGAGAAGATAGACACACATTTAAGTAGATTTTCATTTGCAAGCTTGTCAGGGGATCTTAGGGGAACACACCAATTTAATATCTAGACTAATGTACACGAGAAGTGAACTATCTGAAAGAGAGAAGACAGGTGAATAATGAGATTTGGAGACAAGCGATCTAGAGCCAGAACTTCCTGCACTTGCTGCATGTACCGTGAGAAAATGCTTCAGGGTTTTGGGATTTGTTTGCTTAAGAGTAGACAACTCTTCTAGCAGCATTAGAAAGATCGCAAGAGTAATTCACAAGATGGTTAGTAACCTAACAACATAAACAAATTAATTCAAAGTGAACAGAAATTGAAACCAATCCCAGTATATCACTTCTACTGAAAATACTTAGATGTGTGTGTGTGTGTGTGTGTGTGTGTGTGTGTGTGTGTGTGTGTGTGAGAGAGAGAGAGAGAGAGAGAGAGAGAGAGAGAGAGAGAGAGAGAGAGAGAGAGAGAGAGAGAGACTACCAAATGAGGCTGGCTGTAGTGTGCACACCATTGAGTGTATCTGTGGAGGTCAGAGGACAGCTTTTGGCAGTTGGTTCTCTCCTTCCACCATGTAGGTCCTTGGGCATCAAACTTAGGTCATCAGGCTTATCAAACAGCGACCCAACTCTATTTTTATTTGACTTAGAATCAGAAGGACTGGGCCGAACAGTGAGTCACAATCTAGAGGGCAACGCTGGACTACTTACCATGAGTATATTCCACTGACCATGTCGTAGTTCTGACAGTTCTCAGCACTGGGTCCCGCGGCTTTGGAGATGAGCAGTACCACCAGGCCCCGCAGCTGGAGGTTATGCCGGCTGTCGTGCACAAAGGCCCTGGGAACAGAGAGAAGAGGATTCTCAGACTCGCCCGGACGTGGACAAGGGCTACAACAATGCTCACATTTCTAAGACAGCACAACGGGACTTTTTCTAAAATAAAGAGAATTGTAGGAGGGAAGAATAATGGACAGAAGCAGCAAGTTCAGAAGACAGCTGGAGACCTTAACATAGGTTTAAGGTGACATTCCCAATTCCCCACTGGCTAACCCCTAACTCTCACTCTTTCGTTTTTTATTACTGGCACCAGATTGGAACCCATGGCTTTCCAAAGGCTCAATAAGCTCTCTATCACTGTGCTACACTCCAAGCTCTCCTTCACCAACAAAATTTGCTGCCGAGTCACACTGCAACAGTGGGGTCCAGGGCCAGCCGGGGCTGCGCTGGACGAGCGCTTTGGTCATTCACCACTTGGATGATTCAGAGGCTACCACCCTGCTCCAGGAAGCAAGAGCAGCAGTGTCGACTTTCTAGTCCTGAATGGACGGGCAATGTGAATGAAGTGGAACGCCATGGGTGGCATGGGACGGGAGCTTTTCATAAGCTCCATTCTCTTTGTTCTGGCAACCTATCTTCAATTCTCTCTCTCTCTCTCTCTCTCTCTCTCTCTCTCTCTCTCTCTCTCTCTCTCTCTCTCTCTGGTTTTTTAGAGACAGGGTTTCTCTGTGTAGTTTTGGTGCCTGTCCTGGATCTTGCTCTGTAGACCAGGCTGGCCTCAAACTCACAAAGATCCACCTGGCTCTGCCTCCCGAGTGCTGGGATTAAAGGTGTGCACCACTGCCCGGCTTTCTTTCTTCTACTTTCGTTCCCTACTCTTCTAACAAATACAATCTCCCATAGTTTTCTACTTTACCACATAGTAGATCTCCAGTGGAATTCTCACCTCAATGTCATCTCACTGAAACATTTGCCTCTTTCAGAATGTGGTACTGATAGATGAGAGAAAGAATATGTAATAGACTGGTTGGCAAAACAAGAAAATGTTTCAAAAAGCACACCTTTTGACCCTTAGTCATGTAAGACTAGAGTTAACAACTAGAGGGCAGATGAACAGTTTGAGTAAATGAAATGTTTCCCAAACAGAGTCTCTTTATCTCCATAATCCCTTAAAAACAGCGCTGGGGGCTGGGCGGTGGTGGCGCATGCCTTTAATCCCAGCACTCGGGAAGCAGAGGCAGGTGGATCTCTGTGAGTTCGAGGCCAACCTGGGCTACAGAGTGAGTTCCAGGAAAGGCACAAAGCTACACAGAGAAACCCTGTCTCGAAAAACCAAAACAAACCAACCAACCAAACAAACAAAAACAGCACTGGGATAAACTGATGTGATAACTCCCCGAAGCTTGAATATTCATTCACAGCCAGAAGAGAACAAGTCTTGCTTCCTGGCATAAGAACTTTGGGATTCTAAAAGGACAGCGCTAATCTTACATACTATAATGTAGGTCATTGGGGGACGCTTTGATCTCAGTCAAAGGTATACTGGCAAGCTGAACCATATCCAGAGGCTGGCAAAACCACAGAGAGGTTACAAAAGTCTTGGGTTTTGAAGAATTTCTACTTCAGATTGGGGATCTTCAACCAGCTTCAAGTCTATGCAAATACTCCCAATCTGAAAAACCCTGAAGTTGAAATAATTTCTGGTCCCAAGCATCTTGATAGATGATACTCAACCTGTATTGCCCAGGTATAGATGTCAGGAAGGAAAATGGTGATGTTGGTGTTTTCAATTTTATTCCGTCAAAAACTCCGTGTTGGGAAGAAGCAGTGGAGGAGTCGGGTTGGAGTCTCTGTGAGGAAAGTGTTCTACAGAGAAGTGAAGGTGTGAGGTGAGGCCTCACACGGTGGGAACAGTCTAAGGGCAGGAGCTAGAGAAGGAACCCAAGAGGAACACTACTCACTTGAAAGGCTTCCACAGGGAGAGGAAAAGGTTGGACAGGCTTCAAGACTGACACTAAGAAACCTCAGCAGCCTCTGGTGATGCCTAACCCTTGTTGCTAGAAATGTCTGAGGTTCCACAGAAGCCTGGGCTATTTGACGTCTAGTTTTTCTTATTTTGTGATTCTGAATAACTTAATTTTACTATATTATTTGATACCCCATAATAAGTATAGCAAATATAAAAGTGAGAAACCCTTTCCTGTTATCAGTATTGAAAATGAAAGCAATACTTAGTATTATGTAATCCTCATCACCAAAACTCTGCAGAACTGTTTATGTTGATACAAACAAGTTTCATCACCCCCATATTCATTCACCCAATGAACTCTGAAGCCTTCCACACACGAGGCCCTGTGCTAGGTACAGGTGTATGGCCAGTAAACCACTCATGGAGCTTAGGATCTAGCAGAAGAAATGGAAATAATCACTAATAAAGTGTAAAATCATCATAATAATAGATGCTTCCCGGGACAAAGGGAGAGAGAGAATACCATAAAAATTCATAACACAATTATCTACATCAGGAAAGACAGGCTTCCTTGGGGGAAGTAATGACTGAGCTGACATTCAACGGAAGAACAGATGAAAGAAGGGTAAGAAGAATGTCTTCACAGCACAAGAGCGACTCAGAGGCACGCAGGGACTAGGCTATGCAGGTTCAGCGTTCTATGGCAAGAGGTCTGCTCTCTGTCCACACGACAATGGGGAGGTTCTGTAGTATTAAAGCAAATGAAAAATCAAACAACAACAAAACCTAGTGTTGTTGTAGAAAGACACGGTGTCGGTGCTGGGCAGGGATGTGACCAAGTGGTGTAAGACATCTGAAGAGGTGGCTCTTGTTATACTCAGTGAGGATAACTGGGCTAGCTTAATGCACAGCTAGAGAGGGGTCAAACTAAAGTAACATTTTGATTCAACTCAAGTAGATATTCCACTTTTTACAGTCCTAGAAAATTACTCTGTATAAATATATAACAAGTTTTAGATCCTATTAATTCTGAAAAGTCTGTAAATTATATTTGGGGGTAAAAATCAAACCAAACCAAGCAAACGAACAGGAAACCTAACCTATTCTGCAATGGGCTGGCCTGAAATTTACTGTTTAGCCCAAGAGGGCTTTGGCTGGGATTGCAGGTGTGAGCTACCATGCCCACCTTGGTTGAACAGCTTTTTCTCCCCCAGAATTCTAGTGTAGATCTCTGATGACCGACCAGTGTGAGGAGGACTGAAACTCTAGTAGGTGGGCTGAGAAGGTGAGGCTTTGGGCCAGGCAGCCGCCACACTAGAAGGCTGGCTCAGTTCTGCTGTACCATCACACCTTTCCACAGCTGCTAACACACTACTCTCCCTTAACGCAATCCTCCACCTCAAGTTCTCAAATCACTGCTGTTCACTTTTTAAAAACTACAGCCTCTTAAATTCTGTCTTAATACAAATGTGTCAAGATTGAAGGACAGACAAAGAAAAGGAGCTGTAAGAAAGCATCTATCACAGAAAGCTCATAATATATTTGAGTAGATACTCAATAATGTAAAGAAGAGAACAGCGCATGGTGAAACGCTTCTTGCTGGAGGTGGCCCTCAATACCCAACAGAAAGATGGTCAAATTTTCTTGAGTAGAGAATGGGAAGACAGCGAGGCTAGGGCTCCATTATTCTAGTGAGGTAAAGGAGTATCTCACAAAAAGGAGCAGGAGGAGCAGGGACAAGAAGAGGAGAGTGGGAGCAGGTTCAGAAGCTGTGGGACTATCCATTTAGGCTTGATATCTCGTTAACAAGCCCACTAAAACCGACAGGCAAAGGACGAAGCGCCTTGGAACTCAGGTGTGGTCTGGACTTCTGCACGCAATCTGGGGGTCTGGACAGTTTGTCAGTTGAGACAGGAGTGCAATTAGCACTACAGATGAAAACCGTTCCCTGGTCTAATGCCATGGGGATGGCATGTTGGGTGCAGAGGAAATGAGAGGGAAGACCAGTAAGGAGGCACCTCGTCCAGAGCCTGCGGAGAGATGATGAGGGCTCCAATTAGGGCAGTGGCAACAGGGATGAAGAATCACTGGAAGACGCAGCAGCATGGCAGTGGCAATGGGCGGGAGGGCCCGCTGACCGGGTCAGAGACACAGGGAGAGAAGAGGAGACCACAGGAAAGGCAGCGGCTGAATTTAGAGTCAATCTGTTTGTTAAAGGTAACGATGCTATACTTAGTAGAGCTTGGAAATAAATCTGATAGGGAATTGATGTGTTTAGTTTTTGACATGTTAATTTTGAATGCAGGGAGGATTTCCAGATGGAGATGCCCAGTGGGGAGTTGGAAATGCTTTGGGTACAGATTTAGTAGGCTTCTTCATGGAAATGATGGCTGAAGGGGTTTGGGAGGGGAAGAAAAGATAAGGACAGGGAAAAAAATGGCAAAGAGCTGAGAAGAGGAAAAAGGCCAGGTGTGGTGGTACATATAAGAAATTCACTCTTTCTTTTTTTCTTTCCTTCCTTCCTTTTCTTTCTGTTTTTGTTTTTTTGAGACAGGGTCTCTCTCTACATAACCCTGGCTGTTCTGAAATAGACTATGTAGACCAGGCTGGCCTCCACCTCAGAGATTCACCTGCCTATGCCTCCAGAACTCCATACTAGAAATTGTAACATGCAGGAGGATTGAGGGTTTGTTGCAAGCCCAGGCTACATAGTGAGTTCAAGGCTAGTTCTGGGCTACAAAGCCAGACTTTGTCCTAAAAAACTACTTACCTACCTACCTACCTACATGGAAATGAAATCTCGGGAATTCCTAGGTTTAGGGGACTGGGAAGATTGGTAACCAATATGAAGGAATGCATTCTACCCACAAGTAAGAGTCCAAGCATGGATAAAGAAATAGATGCACACTGATGGTGGAAGCAGAGGGCTGCAATCACACAGTATAAAGAAACAAGGCCAACGGTCGCCTTTCAAAACACACTACACTATATATACTGCCTAGCTTTCTGTCAGCTCAACACAATCTGCAGTCATCTGGAAATGCCCCACCAGACTGGCCTACGGGCAAACCTGTGGTGTGTTTTCTTGATGGTGATTGATGTGGGAGGCCCCAGCTCACTCTGGGCAGTGCTACCTCTGGGCTGGTGGTCCTGGGTGCTATAAGAAAGCAAGCTGAGGAAGGCAGTAAGCAGCCCTCCTCCACAGACCAGTGCTCCATCAGCTCCTGCTCCAGGTTCCTGCTTTGACTTCTCAGGATGATGGACTACAAGGTATAAGATGAAATAAACCTTTCTTCCTCAAGTTGTTTTTGACCATAGTATCTTATCACAGCAATAGAAAGCCCAAGGAACATACACTTTCCTTTTAAATATTTATTTGTCTGTGTGTGGGGGTGGGTGGGCGAGGGCTTATGCTATGCAAGCACGTGTTTGAAAACACAAAGGCATGAATGTGGAGATCAGAGAACAGCTTGCAGGAACCATCCCTCTGCTTCCACTATGACACAGTGACATATGACTCATGTGGGTCACAGGATCAAACGTGGGTCATCAGGCTTGGCAGAAAGGCTTGCCTTTACCCCTGTGCCATCTCACCAGCCAGTGGCTGCCTGATTTAGAGGCTTTGGGAATACTTACTATAAACCTCTAGTTCAGCATTTAACACACTAAGTAATAAAAATGATTAACACAACGACACAGACAACAACTACAACATACCGTGAAGCCAAGCATCAGCTGTTTTCTCACAAAAACCATGCCAAGAAATCCCTAGTAACATCTCTTTATAAATGAGGAAAATTAGCAAGGAGGCTTAGAAAAGTTTAATAATTACTGGCCACATTAGTCAATTAATAATGGAAGTGCCAAGATTTAAGCAGGATTTGGGCTTGCAAACCCAGTCTTTGGTGCCTTGAGACAACTATGCAAAGATTTCAGCTGGCCATCACTGTCACAATCCTGTATGAACTCTAGATGATTCAGCAGCCATTCACACCTACAAGTGTTTCCCCTAGAGGTTTAACACAGGTATTGTTGTGACCAGTGACTGGACCAAAACACAGGCAAGACACTAGAACGTCTCAATCTGGGGACAGAACAACCCTTTCACGGGGGCTGAATATCTGATATCCTACATATCAGTATTTACATTACTATTCTTAACAGTAGCAAAATTAAGTTATGAAGTAGTAATGAAATAAATTTATGTTTGGGGGTCACCACAGCATGAGGAACTGTATTAAAGGGTCTCAGCATTAGGAAGGTTGAGAACCACTGCTCTATGGCTGTGATTGGACCAAATACTTCTGGGGCTATAAACAGAGTCCTCAGGTGCAGTGAGTCAGCTGAACATACTTCCCTATGCTGCCCGCTCGGGTCTGGCCATCTCAGGCGATAAATGGCTTCTCCTGCTCTGCTGTCAGGAGCACAAACGGGGCTAGCAACAGAAAGAAAGGACAGGTGGGTGGTAACAGCAGAGAGCTCCTGCTGACAGTGGTCACGCTGTGGAAGGGCCAGGCAGCCAGCTCTTGGATGGACGATAAGCAGAAGCAGCTGAATCGTTCCAAGTGGCCAGGGCAGAAAAGAAGGGCAGGTAGAAGATGGCGACAGAGGGCAGAGAACTGACACTACAGATGGAGAAAAGGCTGTGAGGAGGCGAAGGTCTGATCACCAGAAAGCTGTCAAGCCTTCAGGGTGATCAGCCCTCACTTGGGAGGTGCAATACTGGCCACTCCCAAAGGCTGAGGAATCTTGATACCTAGGCCTGCCTGGGAGCAGCAATACCACACACAGGGAAGGGGTGAGGAAGCCTGATTTCCCAGGCCTATGAAGAGCTCCTACTCATAGGGCTAAAAGTCCCCTTATCTGAGGCTTCTTAAGGGTTTGAGGACTAGGGTCACACTCGCTGCCTGCCGCTCTACGCTGCTCAACAGTGGAGGAAACTACAGCTGACACAGACCAGCACTTGAACTGCCCACTGCTCCATGAGTCTATGCAGACAGAGCCAAAGCACCCCGAATGGTTATACTACCAGCTAAGTGATGATACCATATAATATATATTATATACTAATATAGCCATATACCAAGCAGCTGGTAATATAGCCATTCCATTCTGAAGTCCTGGGCTCCTCTTCCTATTCTAGTGTATGTGCTGCCGAAGCAAGCCTGAGTTCCTCTTCCTAAACTACGACTCCTTTAAAAGTGACAGTCACACGCAGTAAAAGCTCCAACACATTCTAACAAATATGCTGTGCTGTGTTAGCTGAATTCTATGTTGATGAAGTTACTACTGATAATAATGGGCCATACCGAAGGACCTATTCCTGAGTTTTCCAGAGAAGTGAATACATGGTCTCTGTGCCTTCTGTTTTCATTTGAAAGAAGGAACTGACATCACTGTTAGCTCAGTGCCCTGCCCTCATTTTGAAGAGAAGGTGGAGGTACTGTCAGATGGAAGGCAGTGGTGGCTATCAGAACTGGAGAATGGTAAAAAAAAACCTCTTTCTTTGAAAAGTATGGCTATTTTTATTATTTTAAGTTATGTGTATGTGTGTCTGTGAGTGCAGGGGCCTGCACCGGCCAGAGGCACCGGGAGTCCCTGGAACTGGAATTACAGACAGTTATGTAATACCTGGCATGGGGATGGGGAAGTGACCTCCAGACGTCTGTAAGAGCAACACTCACTCTTAACTACTGGGGCATCTCCCCAGCCCTATGGTAAAGATCTTTTTAAGATTCATGTTTAAGAGTTCAGAATTCAGCCGGGCGGTGGTGGCGCACGCCTTTAATCCCAGCACCCGGGAGGCAGAGGAAGGCGGATCTCTGTGAGTTCGAGGTCAGCCTGTTCTACAAAGCGAGTTCCAGGAAGGCGCAAAGCTACACAGAGAAACCCTGTCTCGAAAAACCAAAAAAAAAAAAAAAAAAAAAAAGAGTTCAGAATTCTAGGCTGGCGAGATGGTACTTGCAGCCAAGCCTGATGACCTGAACTCAATCCACAGAACTCAAATGGTGGAAGGAGAAAACTGACTCTTGAAACTTGTCCAGCAGAGACAAAGAGATCCCAGGGTTTACTGGCCAAACAGCCTGGCAAGTTCCAGGCCAGCCCAATGAAAAACCCTGACTCAAAAACAGGTGGATGCCACCCAAAGTCACCTTCTGGCCTTCACATGAACATACATGCACACCTACACACACAGAAAGAAGAGACTGTTATCATTAAACAGACTCAAAGCCCCCTCTCTGTAAAAAACTGGGTGGCAAAGAATCACACTCCAAAACCTAGAAACAGAATATGTTTTACTATTCACTACCCATGCAGAAAAACACAAAAAGTAGATGCCAAATTCTAACAAACATGAGGTTAGGTTGATTAATAAAACTCTTAATAACGCTTATAACTATGTCCCCAGCTAAAACAGAAATTACACACACGACTGAAGCACCAAGACTGAGCAGAGCCCTGGGAATACTCGGAGCTTTTCCTACCTTGGGGTTTTTGTTGGCTTGTTTGCTGACTGAAACTCACTAAATTGAATTTGCAACCAACTAATGAACTACAACTGCAGTTTTAAAACCATAGAATATAATATGTTAGATTAAAAGAACTGGGAATGATATAAATTTAATTAAACAAGAATAAGCCACTTGTGGTGGCACACCCCTATAATTCCAGCATTTGGGAGACAGGAGCAAGAGAACTGTTTGTTTTTCACAGACTATAGGCACTCAGGAGTTTTTAGATTTATTTATTTGGGGTGTGGGGGGGCACACGCATGCACACGTGTGGGCGCACGCACGTGCGCATGTGGAGGGGCAACATGTGAGAAGCAGTTTTCTCCTTCCTTCCACCAGGTGAGTCCTGGGGATCAAATTCAGACCATCAGACTTGGCTGCAAACACCTTTACACACTGAGCCCTGGCTCTGTTTGATTTTGGAGACGGAGTCTTACTGTGTAGCCCAGGATAGCCTTGGATTTCTGCCTTAGTGGTTGGAATTGAAGGGATATGCCAACAATTTTAAAGGCAGTAAGTTTTCCCATTTGAAGAAATAGAATAAAAGAACCCATATTTGATGATTTCTCCAAAACCTGTACTAAGATTTAGACACAGAGCCACATAAATATTATCAAGGAACTCTCTTTCTCTCTCTCTCTCTCTCTCTCTCTCTCTCTCTCTCTCTCTCTCTCTCTCTCTCTCTCTCTCTCTCTCTCACACACACACACACACACACACACACACACACACACACACAGCAATTTGATGATAATATTACTCAGGTGTAAAAGAAAAATCTAACACTCATGAAAATAGTTTTAAACTACTGTAATTTGAGAGTCACTAAAAATAGCCCAGATGTCACAGATTGTTGTGTGAAATTAGCAGACGAGCTAGAGGTTGATTTCCATTGACAAAATGACCCAAATCATATTATTACTGCCACCTCTATCCTAAGACTAGATTGTCCTAGACTTGAAACAATCTTAGGGCCTGAGGTGACCAGCCTTTAGAATCTGGGAGTTAGAGCAGCCACTGACATGGCTTGAGGGCCACATGCACAGCCCACCTGAATTAAGTCCCGAAGGACGACAGTGCCAAGAACTGCCTCACCAAAGCCCTCCTGAC
The DNA here is from genome assembly GCF_049852395.1 of Peromyscus maniculatus bairdii. NCBI lineage: Eukaryota > Metazoa > Chordata > Mammalia > Rodentia > Cricetidae > Peromyscus > Peromyscus maniculatus. The sequence continues at coordinate 12,087,764 of NC_134867.1, forward strand.
ATTGCAATTAGGTTTGATGGGCATGTGGCAGAAGACACAGCTGGGAAAAAGAGAAAAGAGCAAGTGGAATGGAGAGGAGGAGAGGAAAGCAGGCCAGGGGCTTTGCAGAAATGAGTACCAACCACCAGCGGTTTCCTGAAATAATTAAGAATGAAGCAATGTCAGACATGGTCACCTCTGCAGACAGACGTGGCCCACCACCTTAAAATTAGACCTACAGCTGGAAAACGACAGCAAGAGAGATAGAACTGAGTAGCTGTAAAAACACTGGTGGGATGAAATGAAGCAATCATCTTTGGCTACACTGAAAACTGTTCAGTGATCTCAGAGAATAATTGCTATGCACAAATCCCCTTTGCTCACATCTTACAATGCCAACTTAGTGTTGAGGCAAGGGGTCAAGGAGACAGGGCTGGATGGAATACAAGCATCATTGCACCACACAGACACAGAGACTGCACACCACTCAGGCAGTGACATGGTTTACTGTGCATTACTCTTCTTCCCACTACCACAGCCCGTCTGTGCAGAGAATGAATCCCAACACGTTTTCAAAGTACTTCCTGCTTTCCTCCACACAAAGTATCAGTTACAATAGACTCCCCCACTCAAATGCAACAAACCTAACAGCTCTCAGATTAATCTATCATTTTCTATGGCTTTACTTGGTCTCCTATGCAGGTATATTTAATAATGACTGCTGTACCTTGGTGCAGTAGGAAGGGGCTTGGACCTGCCTAAGCTCAGTGTGCCGGACTCTGCTGACTCCCTATGGGAGACCTTGATTTGGGGGATGTGGGGATGTGGGGTGGCTTGAGAGAGAGGGCTGGAGGGTGGGAGGAGGGAGGAGGGGGGATCTGTAGGTAGTATGTGGAATGAATAGAAAATTTCTTAATAAAGAAAAGTGAGAAAAATTAAAAAAAATAATGACTACTGCAAAAAGTAATGCATATGCTAAGAAAATCACTCATCTTAGCTAGTGAAGAAGTCCAATTGTGCAAAATTGTGAAAATGTGTACTTGAACAAGGTAGACAGTCATATAGTTAGTATTTACATAACATATTAAGCAGAGGAGAAAGCCAAATGTAAAAGATACAACAGCAGATGGAGGAAGCCAGTAAAAATCAGCAAGTTGGGGGTGAAAATGGTGATATAATTTACAGAAAACCAGATAATACCACCAGGGCAAATCAGAAGGAGGTAAATAGCAATGAGAAGTGCAACAGATTTTAGCAAGAAAAAATGTGTTTTCAAAAGTGACTGGAAAAATAACACAGAACAATATTATTGCAATAATATGCTTCAGAAGAGGAAAATTTTAAAGGAAATCTCATTAATTTTTCCAAAGTCAACACTAATCTAGGGTACAAGAGAGCAAGACATGGGGGATTACAGGTGACAAGGTCAGTAGGGCACACATCATGTCTGTGCCTCTCCCACATACGAGTTCCCATCAGAGAAAAGAACCTATGACTAACTGCATATGAGTTAAACCCATCAGCCCTCACAATCAGGAATGTTGCCACCTAATTAACTTCAAGACCTTGTAGATATTTAAACCGGCCACCGATGGAGGTGGTAAAAGGAAAGAATTATCATGATAAGACCATCTCTCAAATTATGTGTCAATAGCAAAACACAATTCAATTTCCTAGAGTTTCATTTACATGCCAGTTAATGAACAGGATGGCACCTGCCTAGCAGAGAGCTGCTAATAAAGAACTACGTACAGGTTATCCCAGCACCTTCCACCTCAGAGAGCAGTAGCCACTGCTTTGTTAAGAAAGGCGGGGAGAACTCACTCACAGACCCGAGCAGGCAGACTTCCTCGTCCAGCAGTGTCTACAGCTCTCACTTGTGCCACCTCGCCTGTCTCAACATCCATCCCCTCTCTGCTGTGACAGGGACACTAAGACACATGGAGATTACCAGCTGCTGTCATCAGACATGCTACGTGTTTGTAATCATGCATGTTGGTTGTCTTCCTATCCTACATTCGTTGTAAGCATGCTACAACACACAGACTTATCCTACAGCTGTACCTTCAGTGTTTAGACTAGTGCCCAGTACACAAAGACTCAACTTTAATGAATTAATAGTGTATCCTGTCTAAAAGTATGTAACTGACAAGCAAGAGACCTGGGGTTCAATTTGGTATCTGTCTCTGTAGTTCATATCCATCCAATACAGGGAGATAATGCATGCAACAGAACTAAAATAAGACTGCTTTAAATTAGGGCTTAAAAGTACTTTATGGGTAATAGATGTACAAAAAGATTCAATTCACTCTTCCTGCATATTGCTTTGAAATGTCATTGGGTTCCAGGTCTGATATGCTGAGAGCTAGACCAACAGAACGGTGCAGCTTCTTCCTTAGTTAGGGGGATGCTCAACGAGGCTCCCAGGCAGGAGCGCCAGGGCTGTGGAGGCTCCTTAAACATGGCCATAGAAACTTGAATAGCTCCCATTCACACAAAGACCTAAAGAGTTTCAGTGCACTAAGAGTGCTGTGCAGTTTAAAATCAAAACCTTTTAGTTTAGCATTAAAAAAAAAAACCCAAAAATAAATAAATAAAAAATAAAAACCAAACCTCACAGACTGAAAGAGAAGCTAGGGTCTAGCCCCTAGCCAAGGAGTGTTAAACTGAAATGAAGCTCTGCAAAGGCCCAGCTTGTGGTATATGGCAATGTGCCCTTCTGGTGGGCTGTGACCGCCGAGCCTCTAAAGGCCTCTAAAATAGCTCACAAATTCCCAACTTTGGGGGAAGGAAATCATGCTTTCTGTCCACTGAGTATCTTGAGCACTTTTTTTAAAATTGGGGAAAATATTAATTTCTTCAGAGAAATAATTTATACACATTCTATATTTTTATTTCCAGCAACAGAAAGATGGGAAACTTGAATTTGAAGCTTAATGACTTTTGTATGAAACAAAAACACATATATTTTGTTCTAATATGTATTAAAATACAGCTTTGCAAGGCAAGTGCTTTACCAACTGAACCAGCTCAAAGTAATCCACTTTTAAAAGACACAGAGGGCTGGAGAGATGCTCGGTGGCTAACAGTGCTTTCTGCTCTTGCAGAGGACCTGGGTTACCTTCCCAGAGCCCACATGGTGCTCACAACCACCAATGACTCCAGTTCCAGAGGATCTGATGCCCTCTTATGGCATCTGGGGGTTCTTGCACACATGTGGTGCACATAGACTTACAAAGGCAAATACAGATAAACTTATGTAAAGCTTAAGATAGGCAACAAAGAGTAAAGGATAACACTACATCATTATAGCCTAGAAAATGTTGACAACACTGATAACTGTTAGGCTGATATTTCTCCTTCAGTTTTCCCTCCTAAAAAGCCTTCATTTCACTAGGAATGAGAAAGCAATGGAAGCCCCAGATTCTCCCCTAACTCCCTAAATTCTATCTCCTCCTTTTCACTGATTTTTATGAGACAAATTGGTGGCCAGTAAGGCTGCAGAGACAGGAAGCAATTCACACTGGTCCAGCACACCCCTGAACTCCCTGCTGTCCATGTCTTTGCCACATCACCTACTATGACAGCAGTGACGAAGCGTGGCTAGCTGGTGTGGCCTCCCCAGGGTCATGTTGTACTTGTCACCTCTTCAGGCTCCTTTGTGTAGTTTTCCCAATAAAAACATTGTCTAAAAAAGCCATTTATTGCTTATAAATGATATATGGTACTTCTCAAAACACCCAAATTCTCAAATTAAGAGCCCCCAACCTAATCGATGAGATTCAGAGGCAAAATATCAGTCTTGGCATAAATTTTACAGAAAAAAATACTTTCAGAGAGGAAAAAAAAAAACACTGGACATTTTAATTTTTTTTCTTTTTTTGGGAAAAGGCTTATGACTTTAAAAGATTGGAGAATTTAAGCAAACACTCAGTGGTTTGGGAAATGCAGTTTCCATGGCAACCAACATGGTCTTCTTTATATAGCATTATAAACAGATGGTAAAGAGTGGTCATGTTTGTTTCTTTGCCAGTATATCAATAAAACTGCTGTAATTCTGTATTGAATACACTTAAACTATTTAATAAATTCAACATACTAACCACAAGATGTAGTAATTCGAATGAATATAATTAACTAGTATCTGGGGTTTTTCCCTTTTAATAAACACATGAAGATCTTGAACAGTGAATTCACTATACTCCACACAGGCAACAGTCTTCCTTGGCAAGATGTTGTACAAATGTTTTCCCAGCACTTGCCATGCAGGGCGGATCGCCACAAATATGAATCTGATGAGAGCAAATAATGGACTGAAACAACAAGAGCAGCACCATGTCTGCAATGATGCTCCTATGCCATGCTTTATTGAAGACCAAAAAGAAATTAAGAGCCAGCCTGGTCTACAGAGCGAGATCCAGGAAAGGCGCAAAGCTACACAGAGGAACCCTGTCTCGAAAAACCAAAAAAAAAAAAAAAAAAAAAAAAAAAAAAAAAAAAAAAAAAAAAAAATTAAGAAATGCAGAGTTTTCTTGACCACCTCCCCCGAGGGGTTGTAAAGCAATATTGTTCTTTAAAAATCCATTTCCATTCCAGGTACATAGTAGTGGCTTTCAGAAATACAGGTGCTGTGAATTCCACTGTGGTAACTTGCTAGCAAATGAAAAGCAGCCAAGAAGTTATGAATGTGATTAGTCTGCCAATAAAAGTTGGAGCAGCCATTCCAGTGTGCATTAGCAACGTGGTGGAAGCACTTAACCTGTGCTGAAGAAGTCAGTCCACTGGGCTACACAGGAGGCTGGGGACCCATGGGGTCATCTTTGTACAAGCTCATCTTAGGGGTGATGTGTTCCCAAGCTAGGTTTTAGAATGCTGTTGTGGGATATTCACATACTCTGTAAAGGTGTATCGCTGTGAGAGGTCTAATAAAAAGCTGAATGGCCAATAGCTAAGCAGGAGGTATAGGCGGGACTTCTGGGCAGAGAGAGAAAACAGGAGGAGGAATCTAGGTCTGAGAAGGAGGTGCCAGGAGACACAGAGAGGAAACAGGAGGTGCAAAATGGAAGAGAGGTAACACCATGTAGATTAATATAAGTGGGTTAATTTATGTTATAAAAGCTAGTTGGGGACAAGCCTAAGCTAGAGGCTGAGCTTTCATAATTAATAAGAAGACTCTGTGTCATTAATTGCGAGCTCATGGCCCACAGAAAAATCTGACTACAGAATACTGACCTTCAGAACAGCTGGGACAACACTGCTATTTTTAATTATATAAAATGATCACTTGTATCACATTTACAAAGCAATATTTGGTAAATGGTATTTGTTCTAAATTCTTCTTCTATAAATTCCTATATTCATACATCTGCCCCAAAGTTTGCCCATTTCTATTATTTATAAATCCTTCACTATACAATAAGTCATGATGGAAATAGAAAAGGGGGTATGCATATTTACCAAAGGCAAATATAACTGGGCAATGTAAGATGGGCGCATTGATTCAACAGAAAAACAAAATCTTCCTTTAAAACAGCAGACTGGGCACTGGGGGTTGGGGAGACACAAATGTCCACAAATATGATTCTAATACACAGCCAGGACTTAAAAGCACTAGACTGTGGCTCACCTCCCTTCCCCCTAATAGGAAGAGATCTCACATCACCACTTCATCCCTACAGGACACACACCTAAGTGGTGTGCCTTTCACTGTAGACGGCAGAAGGGGAGGCATTGTGCTGACTATCCAGGCATAGAAAATGTCTTAGCAAAGGAGTTCAACAAATACAAGAGTGAGGTGTGAAGACCTTTCCCTGTGAATTATTCCAGACAGCACTGTCTCCATGTCAGAATACCATTATCAAGAACTTAAAATTAGTTCCTCCATGATGAACAAAACAAATGCTTTCTGTGTTTCCAGTGCACTTAACAGAGTCCACCCTGAATAACTCATTGAAACAATCAGCAATGTGACTCTTATCATTTTAAAGATAGCATATTCATTTTTCTTTCAAGGATGACCTTTATAATTCACAAGCAGTAATGAAAATCCAGGTGTTTGAAGTGTGCACTGAAGTGTCCTGTTCCTCTCACCCTGTCCCCTGCTTCCAAGGCACACTTGTGATATATATTCTACAAGGCTGACTGAGATTAGAATCCTGTGATTGTGGATGGAGCCTTCAAATGCTACAGATGGTTGTGTAGCAATTTCCTCTGAGATAAACCCTACCAACTTAGAGGGAAGCTTCTTAAGATAGAGGATGTTCAAAGTGAAGTGAAACACTAAATCCTGCAGAGTTCCTGGGGTCAGGAAGTAAACAACTCAAAGGCTTCAGGTCCCCTGAGAATGACCAGGGAGACTGGGCCCCCGCCCTCCATAAGCATCTATATGTAGTAAGGACTGGCAGGAGACTCAGACCAGCCAAGCCACCAGGAAGAAACAAATGAGCCAAACTGCCTGGAAGCAGCAGAGGTCAGCTAAACTGCCTAGAAGAGACTCAATGGGGGTAGCTCAACTGAGCTACCAGGGGAGGGCACTCTCCAGCAGACTGAACCACCAGGGGAGGGCACTCTCCAGCAGACTGAACCACCAGGGGAGGGCACTCTCCAGCAGACTGAACCACCAGGGGAGGGCACTCTCCAGCAGACTGAACCACCAGAAGGCACTCTCCAACCTGCTGAGCTGCCCACAGGCACAGTTCAGCTTGCTTCAGGCGTTAGTGAGCTGCCACCCATGCTGCCATGGGTTTGGGTGATGCAGGTGGGTTTGGGTCACTTCTGTTCCCATCAGTGACCCCTCCCCCATACTCCTCTAAGTGACCCCTCCGAAAGGCACAGGTTCACCTAAGGACTCTGGTGCTGTCCTTCCCTACCTGGGATGAGTAGATTGCTCCGGTCTCCCAGGTCTTATGTCACACAGCACAGATCCAGAGCCAAGTTACCGTGGGCTGCCTTTCCCTCATTTAATAGCAGCCACTCACTGCCTACCTTTGCATCTAACCTAACAGCCTTGTGGATTATCAGGTAAATCCTCTTTGGAACATACTAGTTTTTAACAAATCACAAGTTTCCACCATCCCCAAAGCCAAGAATGGTATCAGATAGCATCTGAAACCTATAGCAGGAGTGGGAATCAGGTGAACTTTCTACCTGTCGTTAGCTGGAAACCTGGCCACACAGGAGCATCTGCAGACCTGGCCACTTTCTCCCTGTATTTAGCTGGTGCTTCATCAGTCTTAGGAGAGACTGCTCTCTGTAACCTGCCTACCTCATGTTTCCACTGATGAATCTGAAAAGCACTTTGATAAGTTATTTTCTTTTGTTACATAACTATAAAACCTACATGAGACCATTCTCACACTCGAATATGGTTTTTGGGGCAACCTGAAGTCATCTTCTCAGGCTATGGACACTTGAAAACTCTAACTCCCTTTAAGGTGAAGGTGTGTTTCATGGCAACAGGACAGTTTACATATTTCTTTTCTAACATACTTTCAAAACGTGTTTTTAAACACATATTAGTACACTGTCCTCCAAACAGAATACAAGTGAATGCAGTAAACCACAATGTGATGTCAACTACAGTCTAGTGTGTAGAAAAGAGCTGGTGTCTGACCGACTGTAACAATCTCTATCCATGTTCATCTCGATTTATAAAACCAGAGCACTGTTTGCTTGGTAGAAAAAGGAAACAGAAATAAAGTAATTACAAATTCTCCGAACTGTCAGTGATGTGAAATAAAAGCAGGTGGACAAGCGACCTCCGAGGATAAACCATGACCATATTACAGCAGTGGAAATGGTGTCTCCATTTTTTGTTTGCTTTCTTCCATTTCCACAGGCCACTGGAATTGCCACAAGCCATTCACTTGTTCCTTGGGAAATTTCTCTTGCGTATCCTTGTGTATCTGGTCCTATTAAGTTATCACCATTTTATACTGAGCCCTCACAAAATACCAAAGTTGAGGTTTGGTTCTTAAAAAAATAATTCAAAACCCAGAAAACGGGGGAAAATACCAACCCTAATGCATTTAGGAAGAAACAACCTATTAGAGAGAATCAATGTGTCTGGAGAAAACAAGAGGAAACAGCATTCCTTAATGTCATTTAAATATGCACACAGGAGACAGGGAGATGTGGTAGGACAGAGAATCAACAGGAAGTCCACTATTTCTGCACACACAATAGGGCCTCATTAGCAGTAAAAGAACAGGTGTCTGGGGACCCATTTATAAAGGCTATTAACTATTATGAGCTGCTGGGACCCAGATTTATTTTAGTACTAGGCAACAGATTTAAAAAGATACAAATTTAAATCTACCCATTAGCATGTGAAAGCAACGGCCAGCTTTGCAGTCTGGTTTAATAGGAAGGTATTTTCCTGTAGTCCTGACCATGAGGACGGTGATGTTCACAAGCATTTCCTAACCCCACAGCCATCTGCATGTTATTCCTCATTTGAATATAAAAAATGGAGGAATGGTCTTTTGTTTTGATTGTCAAGATGAAACAGGATCAATCTACAAACTTAATCTACAAGAACTAAGTTTTTAGTCAGACTTAAAAGGAATAATGACAAACATAGCCTTGTTTTAAGAAGCAGAAGAGGGCTGGAGAGACTCAGAGGTTAAGAGCACATCCTGCTCTGGCCCAGCACTCACATGGCAGCTCACAAATCCTGTAACTCCAGTTCCAGGAATCCAACACCCTCTTCTGGCCTCCAGAGATACTGCACACATGTGGCACACACACACACACAGAGACACATAAATAGAACATAAAAATAAACCCAAAACAATTGGGGGAGGGGGAGGAAAGGGAATTACAACGCAGACCTCCTGTCCTAAGTCCAGCACACTTTTCTACATTTATATTTACTTTGAAAACCACCTAATGGCAACAGTTTGTCTTCTAGTAATATTGTACTCTTTCATTTCAGAAGACTAACACATATCTCTTCCCCTCTTATCCTTCTTCCCTCTCCATACCCCCTCTCTCTCCAGGTCTTGCTAAATTGCCCAAGCTGGCCTCAAATTTACAATCCTCCTGCCCCAGCCTCCTGAGTAGCAGGGATTATAGGTGTGCATCACCACACCAGTTTCCTCTAATACACTTACTTCCAGAACACAAAAATAAGTATAGTTAAATACTACAGCTATTACAGTAGCACCCAACATCCAAGGATGGTATGAAAGCAAATAAGCTAACTGTTATTGTTGGTACTATTTCAAGCTTATACTTACCTGTGTCTGGTAGCTTAGGTTTGATTTATTTGCTTATATAAAATTCTGGAATTTATTAGTATTAGGAATAAGTGAGAAAAATAGCACTACGAGATTATATTTGTATCATATCTTATAGAGACTAAAGATCTATAGCTATGGGCATTCAAAGACACTGTAGACATGAAATCGTAAAATTAAGAAAAAAAATGAGATATTGATAGGAATCATGATTCTTATAAATACAGTGACCTTTTAAATGGAATTGATTTCATAAGGCTAAGGATTCTCCATTGGGTATTAATAGCATTTGTCATGAGGAACTGTATGGCGTAGACTGTTTAATAGCATCCCAACTTCTATCTACTAGGTGCCAGGAATAGGCTACCTCCTCCCAGTTGTACTAAACTAAGTTGTCTAAAAGACACTGTCATTGTCCCCACAGGATAAAAGTCAGGTTGAAAATGAAAACTGGTAATGAAAACTACTATATTTTGTTAATTTTTCAAACTAATGATATGTACCAAGTGTTACCTAAAGTAAATGAATCAGTAGCTCTAATATTCTCTCAAATAGCTTCAGATGGAAGGCATTAAATTTTAGGATAACTGAATTAAGAGACAGAAGCATGTGTAGTCAATGTCCAGATAAAGCTCTGGTTATGATTTTATGGTTTTTGTCAGGAACTTGACAAAAAGTCCAAACAGGAAATTAAGAACACGAGTCCACATTACTAATGAGAGAGGGGTATCCTTCTTTATACTAAGGCTTGTCAGATTAGAAAGAACCCCCACCCCCATCCCCACACAAGGACTGTTAGTATTTCTTTCCTACACTCCAAAATACCTGCCATTTTGCTTACATACAGATTTCGGTCAAGTACATTTTGAGTGTTAGGAGCAAGTGATGTAGTTCCTGCTTGACCTAGCAATGGTCTAGGAACATTAAACAATAACCCAGTGTTTCGTTTAGCTCTCTGTGCACGGATTTTGTGGGCAAAAACCAAGTTATAAAGCCATTCTCAAACTTTTCAAAGCTCTCAGGAATACTAAAGGGGCATAGTATACAGAAGTAAAATGTCAGGCCCAGTGGTATGAATTATGCAGATGTGGGGAACCCCCGCTGGCCAGGCTAGGGTATCCCACGCCTGAGGGAAACTTGCTGGCATGCTGGGCAGATGCAGCAGCTTTTACGTCAGGGTGGAGGGCTGCACCAAGGGGTGGGATTTCAAAGGGCGGCCAGAATTTTAACACCCAGCATTTCACAAGACTTGTGCTGGCAAGCACACAGTAACCTTACTGAACGGAAGAAAGGGAGTCTTCGCTTCTGTAGTCACTTGCTGAAGTATGAAACTCTCAACTATGGCATGCTAAGAGCAATATCTGATTAAAAATGTGGGGCATAAAGAGGTGAAAGCAGTCCAACACACTCCACGGAAGCCCCCGGAAAGAAGTGTGTGAGAATCAGTGAGCAAATGTGGGCTGGTTCAGAATGCAAGCTAAACAGAACCGAGCCCGCTGGAGGGACAGCCTAGGAGACGGCCTTCCATCAGCGAGCGCCCTGGACTATTCCTTAGAAGCTCTTCAGTGAGAACAGCCTGGACAACTGCAGAATGAGAGTCAAAGTTACCAAGAAGAGTTGTTCATTTGGGTTTTGACTTTTCACTGGAAGAGTCACCAAGTGGTTTCCAGTTCTCACATTCAACAAGTTTGTTTCCTCAACGCTGTAAAAGAAGAGTGGTTTGTGTTTTCACAAAGGAGTTCGACAGGCTGAAGGTTCTCTGAACACTGTTCTGTTTTGACTCCATGTCTAGTGATATCTCCAACACCAGCTATTTGGACACAACTTGCTACAGCTTAATTTACATACTGGGCAATATTTCCTTTAGGAAGAATAGCATTTTGTAGTACACGAAAATTTAAAGCAAGTGTTAGAGATACACGAATATTTGATTTCTATAGATGACTATTTTTAGTTGGAAAACTGCAATGCCAAACTATTTGGCATTTAATTCTATAATTTACATATATTACAATATTCATAAATACTCAAATCCTATTTGAAAACTTGGAATTAGAATTTTAACAAAATTGTACTTCACATTTTAAAGAATGTTCTCATTTAAAAAAATAAACATGCCAATTTGGTAAATGATTTTCAACTTCTTACTAATAAACTGAAATTCCTTTGACGTTCCTTGAATAATTTTAAATATCTATAATATAATATACATTATACTAGTGATATTATATGCTATATACATAATATAAATGCCAATAATTTCTAAATCTGTAAGTTACATTGGCATCCTACATTTTATGCAAGTTCCTGTGGACACGTCAAATGAGCAGAGGATTAACCGAACAAAGGATTCTCTCACAGTAACAGCCACGGCCGCCTCATGCTGCAGAGCAAGGGTTCTGAAGTCAACTGGGCTCTGTGAGCTGCTTTCCTTTCCAACCTGCACTGCAAGGGAAAATTCAGGAGTGATATTTTCTACTTGACCCTTTAGTCAAGAAAGCATCTTTTCACAAAAATACTCTTTCATTTGAGTAACACAATGGTAATCAGTCTTCCTTCAAAAAAATACTAAGCAAGTGGGGCCTCAATTATAAATAACACACATGAAATATTAATTACAGATGAGGGTCAGTGAGAAGGCTCAGTGGCTAAGGCACTTGCTGCCAATCCTGAGGACCCGTGTTCAACCTCTGGGACACATCTGGTGGAAGGACCCTCACTGTTGTCCTCTGACTGCCACGTACATACACACACTAGACACCAAGTGAATAATATAATTTTACACATTCGGAGCACTTCTACAATCCACTAACACTTGGAGTCTGTACAGAGATCTTGAACTACTGCAATGGAAGAGCTGGCTAACAAACAGCAAATTAGGAATTGCGGTACTCTGCAATGCAATCGGAGGCAGACTTCAGGAAAATCTACTGAATTCTGTGTCAGCACAGCGTGAGCTTTGCCAGGGCTGCCTCGACTTTCCTCACCTAGCTCTGTCAGTGCAGTAGGGCAGGGAGTCTGTGAAAACCACTAGCCTGCCCCCTCTGCCAGAGGAGACTCACTTGCCAGCTAACAATGAGCTCCATAACCAGTGGAGATGGCCTGTGGCTCACGGGTCAGAATAAGCAGATCTAATTAGAGGAAGCAGCGGAGTAAGCAGAAGCCGAGGATTTAACAGGAAGGGGACATCTCCATATCCTTTGGGTTAACCAGACACTGTATGCACTGCAGTTGAGTTCAGAGAAGGCCCATGCATTCCTGGTGGGTAGAGCTCTCAGCATGTGCTGATGAGACATCAGAGTCCAACAGGGAGCAAGCCCGGGCAACCTGAACCTTCAATGTGCTTCCCATCTTGCACACAGATCACTTGGAGGAGCTGGAAGCCATACTGATTTCAGGTGTTTCAGCAGAGCTTATGACCAATCTTTGGCTGACCACTAAGATACACAAGACACCAGTTAAATCTGGAGAAAAGAACTGCAAAGCACAGATTCTGTAGCTGCATACCATATAGTCTAGGCAAGCCATAAAACAAGCAAATAACAGCCAAATTGCCCACAGAGAGGAGAAGGCCAGAACTTAAGAGTGGCTACAATATATTATCTAGAATGTCCAATATTCAACAGAAAGTCATGACTCATGAAAGAAATAAGAACTTGTGATCCATTATTATGAGGAAAAGTGACCCACCAGGTATAGTGGGATAACAATACAATTAATAGCTGATTAATTTTAATTCCTTAAATTTAATTTCTAATTCTTTAGAAATAATGGGGGCTAGAAGAGCACTAGCTGCTCTTCCAGAAGCCCTGAATTCAATTCCCAGCACCCACATGGTGGCTCACATCCATCTATAATGAGATCTGGTGCCCTCTTCTGGCATAAAGGCACTCATTCAGATAGAGCACTCAGACATAAAATAAATAAATCTTAACAAAAGAAAAAAGAAAAAAAAAAAGAAAGAAAGAATGTTGGCCGGAAGGCAGGGAACAATATTTTTAAATTGCTAGGAGTGGTGTGTGTGTGTGAAGCAGGGTGTTGTGGCACACAACTTTATGTTAGATCTCTTCTAGTTTGAGGAAAGCCTGGTCTACATACAAAGTTTCAGACTAGCCAGGGTTACATAGCAGGATTCTGTCTCAAAAAGATAAAATAAAATGTGAAAAACAAATATTCTGAGACAAAGATGTATTTGTTGCTCTTGACTTAGCTTATTAAAAAAAAAAAAAAACAAAAAAAAAACCTAAAGGAAATCCTGCAGGCTATATGGACATGATGCTAAGTAGTATCTGAGGCCACAAGAGCTCAAACTTTAGGAATTAGTTAATATGCAAGCTAAAAAGTCTATGATTTTTTTCTCATTTCTTCTCTTAATTTTCAGCAAATATATGAACACAACATAAAATTGATAAGGTATTACTGGTCTTACAACATATGCATATAATATATTTTTAAAAATAATACAGGGAGGAATGGAGATTATACTGCTAGAATTAAAATGTTATTTCTGAAACAGATTGTTAAGATATGTTGTAAACCCTATGAACAATGACTAAGAAAATAATGCAAAATCACATAGTTAAAAAACCAATTCAGGTATGGTAATACACACCTATATTCACAGCATTGGAGAGATTAACACAGAAAAAATTCAAAGCAAGCCTGGGCTGGGCTATCTAGTGAGACTGTCTCAAGGGAGCAAAAACACAAGCAAAGAGACCCATGAGAAATAAAAATAAAACAATAAAATTTAAATGGTACACTAAAATATATTTATACAAAGGAAGAGAAAAAAAGAGAGGAGAATAATATGAAACACAAAACAAAGAACAATGAAACACATATCACAAATACTGATAATTAGATGGTGAATCAGTGAACTAAATAATGCACCTAGAAGGCAGTGACAGATGGAATTTACAACCAAGGTCCCACCTACATGCTGTCTCTAAAAGATGCATTTCAGATAAAAAAAAAGCACGAATAATTTGAAAGTAAAATGTTAAAAAATGATACACCATGGAAAGTCACCACAATAGCTGGACAGCTATATTAATACTAAATTCAACAGACTAAGAAATATGACTAGATTCACTAAATATGACTAGATTCTACTAAAAAATTAGTAGGAACAACATAGACCATTTCATAACCACAAAGCAGCAGTGTATCACAAAGATATGACAATTATAAATGTGTGTCCACCTAATAATAGAGAGCCAAATGAAGCAAAGACTCAACTAAAGAAAACAGCAGGCAACTCAGGCAGGATAACTGTGGAGTTCACTGTTTCTCTTCGAATGAGTGATGGAACATCTACACGGACACTCAGCAAAGACACGAAGACTGGGCAGTGCTGCCGCCATCTTCATACGTGTCAAAGGGGAAAAGCACACAGAAAAATCTAATATGTTCAGCCGAATGAAGAGCCTCAAATCAGCAATTTTCACTTCTACCTTAAGATGTATCTTCCCTGTGACTTCCTTATGTGAAGATCTTTGTACATTTGTTCTGAATGATTTTGTTCTACTGCTTCAACTAAAATGCCCTTTGCTTAAGGAGGTATAAGAATGTCAAAACAAAAGGATACTTCAGCTGAGAAGATCCCCAGTCCACTGTATTTCTCAGGTACTAGAGGAAGCTGTGCAATGCAAACAGAACATTAGATTTTTGTAAGTATTTAATTATTTAATGTGTGTGTTCCTGAGTATATGCATGTATGTGTGCACAGGTGTTCCGGTGTCCATGGAAACTGGAATGTTAGGTGCCCTGGAACTGGTGGTTGGGAGCTGCCTGATGTGGGTGCTGGATCCTCTGCAAGTGCTCTTAACCTCGGCACCATCTCTCCGTCCTCCTTTAGTGAGAAATCTTAAAGTACAGAAAGAAGTCCAAAGACTCTTCCTAAACAACGAGAAACAGTTTTGTTCATTCCAAACTTCTAAACCACTGTACCACTAGAGAGATGATGGAGTGATGGGTGTGGGAGACCCTTGAGAATATCACATTACATCCTGTAATTTAAAGTTCTGAATTATGCTCAAGAGTTTGGATGGGTTTGCTAAAATTTTCAGTAGCAAGAGGTTCAAATATTTTTAGCACACATTATGGCAAGGACTTGTAGAATTCAGAGAATATTCACCAACAATTGATAGGATGTTTCAGTAAAAACATCAACAATTTCTCATTAAATTATTTACACAAGATCACATTCAGAGGGGACCTCAATTTGAAGACGACCAGACCATGCAAAGATCTAAATATGCTATCAATGACTTCCACAAAGAATCAGTAAAAGAAACTTCCTGAGCTGCAGTTTCCATTGGGAACTCTGCACTCAATAACATCTGCAAAACTAAAGAATCTCCAAAGATCATAGAGTGGTTTACAACATTGAATTTTAAGTCCACCATTTAAATGTAGCTAGAGTGTATTTCAAAGATAAGGAAGTGCATGTTAAACAATAATGCAATTTTAATTTCTCCCTCTTTGGTTACAATGCAGAGTATTCAAGTATCAGTTTTGTTCACTCCCCATTTAGCAAACATCAATTGGAGACCCACAGATAGCAACTTTGAATAGTTGGTTCTGCCACTTCGTCTCAAGTGGCAAAATGAAAGACAGTTTTTGATGATACTAAGACGACCTGTACTTTTGGGCCTCTAGTTTCTAGACTGCAAACAAAGCAATCCTCCTTTTATCTCTTTAAGTATAGATGAAGTAAATGTGTTAGTAAAATGTCAGCTACCAGAGCAGTACACAGAATGTGAAGGTTTTCTGCAAACCATCAGTAAGAAAGGCCTATTTTAACTCAGGAAAGTAGAGCAGTTTCTTTTTGCCATAGGGCTCAGAGTACTTCAAGTTTAGGTATACGGAAAGAACACAAAATAGCTTAGGCCTTTTTTTTTTTTTAACTTTTACATAAGGAAGAGGACAAGTCTTAAGATTGAACTGCATGTAGCCGGATTAAAGAACAGTTTGAAAGAAGCACAGACAACCGTCTGCAGGTTCACGACCTTATGCTTTCATTTGCTTTAACTAATGTTATGATTTCAAGTTTCACCTATAATCAACTATACTATACAATGATTCTAGCTCTTTCTCAACATGCTCTGTGGCATGTTGAATGATGTTATTTTAAAGTGAAAATACTCATGAAGAATATGAAACCAGCAATAACACAATAGAGTCAGTAGGAACAAAGACAGATAATTCTTAAACCAAGAAAACCCCACTGGGTCTTAAAGCACCTAAGGATCTAGGCTACCTAAAGGCTAGTTCTTCAAGTAATTATTAACCAATCAACCATTTATCAATAACTTTAACAAGAAGAGCAACACAGCATCTGCTGGCTTCCTTTTCTAATGCCGGGCACACTATGCTGGGAATACCTATTATCTCATGTAATCTTTATGCCAAAAGACAGGTATTTCTTTCACTAACTTACTGATAAAAATTCTGGGGCGGTGGTGGCGCACGCCTTTAATCCCAGCACTTGGGAGGCAGAGCCAGGCGGATCTTTGTGAGTTTGAGGCCAGCCTGGTTTACAGAGCGAGATCCAGGAAAGGTGCAAAAGCTACACAGAGAAACCCTGTCTTGAAAAATCAAAAAACTAAAACTAAAAAAAAAAGGGTGTGCCACTATGCCTGGCACGAACAACAATGGGGCTGGAGAGATGGCTCAGAGGTTAAGAGCACTGGCTGCTCTTCCAGAGGTCCTGAGTTCAATTCCCAGCACCCACATGGTGGCTCACAACCATCTGTAATGAGATCTGGTGCCCTCTTCTGATGTTCAGGTACATGAAAGTAAGCAAAACACTGTGTGTAGATAATAAATAAATAAATCTTAAAAAAAAAATTCTGGACTCACAACTTGAAGGCAAGACCCTATTGCTGAAGACCCCACACAGGAATCGAGGTGCAACTGACTTGGAAGTCTCCTCCCTGAGGACTAGCTCTCACGGAACTGGAAAGTGCTATTCAGGATTAACAAGGGAGAAAAGCCATCAAGAGTCCTACCCAAGAAAGCCTAACTGTCCCATCTTTGCTAGAGCTGCTTTGCAAATGCTTAGTGGATAAAGTGTGAAACCATGTTTCAGGAAAGATCTCTTGAGCTGAGAAGAGAAATGCAGAACAAAAGATGATCTGTGGCTAAAGACCTTCTGCCACTAAGAACTTCCCTTCCATTCAAGTTTAAGTATTTCATTGCTAAAGACAGATAAGAATGAGCTGGCTAACTGGAGAAGAAAGTCCACCTTATTCCTTAAATCAGTGGTGAACTGAGAGTCCCTTAGTTATCAACTGTGGATGAGAGATAAAGAAACCAAACAGAAAAGTGTTTTAAAAGAAAAACTCATACCGATAAGGGGAAAAGGAAGCTACTTGGTGCTGGCCAGCCCTCTCCTAGGCTAGTACCAAGATGGATTTTTAAATTAACACTGTACAGCTGTGTCTGCTGTGGGAGGGGCTGATGGTACTTCTTCAGCTAGGGGCAGAAACTGCAGAGTGGACACAGCAGTCATGTGAAAGCAAGTATCAATTTCTCCCTCTTTGGTTACAATGCAGAGTATTCAAGTATCAGTTTTGTTCACTCCCCATTTAGCAAACATCAATTGGAGACCCACAGATAGCAACTCTAGAATGATTGGTTCTGCCACTTCGTTTCAAGTGGCAAAATGAAAGAGTTTTTGATGATACTAAGAAGATCTGTACCTCTGAACATAACTGCTTCTCTCCCCCCAACCAAGGTATAAGGGCTGAAGTCTTCAAGAGTTTCAGATTTACACCACCTCCATTTCCCACATAGTGGACAATAACTAGAATTACTGCCCAAATTACTTTCCAATATCTTCAATATATTAATATGGATTATGACTAAACCTAACATACTGTAACTATTACCATTCTTTCCCCACAAAAATCTACCTTGTTTGTTTGTTCATTCAACACTTTTGTTTCTATATGTCTTACTTAGGGTTTCTATTGCTACAATGAAACACTATGACCAAAAAGCAAGTTGGGGAGGAAAGGGTTTATTTGGCTTACACTTCCATATCATTGTTCATCACCGAAGGAAGTCAGGACAGGAACTCAAACAGGACAGAAACCTGTAGGCAGGAGCTGATGCAGAAGCCATGGAGGGTGCTGCTTATCAGCTTGCTCCCCATGGCTTGCTCAAACTCCTTTCTTACAGAACACAGGACCACCAGCCCTGGGATGGCACCATCCACAGTGGGCTGGGCCCTCCCCATCAATCACTAATTAAGAAAATGCCTTACAGCTGGATCTTATAAAGGTATTTTCTCATTAAGATTCCCTCCTTTCAGACAACACCAGTTTGTGTGGTAAGTTGACATAAGATTAGCCAACACACTATATATAAGTATGTTTTGGATGTTTCATAGGTTTTTGAAAAAAATGATACATGTTCATTATTTTAAAATTCAATTTAAACAAGTACAAAGATGTCATAATAAGGGAAATTTATTCTACAACCTACTATTAGAATTTAACATTTGGTTAAAAAAAACTAAACATCTCTCTTTGTTAGTCACAATAAATGTTTTATAAAAAGTACTTCAAAAGAAAAGTGCATTAAAAATTTTGCATTTTTCAAAAAATGCACTTTAGTCATTTTTCAGGTAAGATAATTTTCCCAAAAATAGCCATCAATTTTTAAGTTTGAATTTTGTATGAATACTTGTCTAAGTTTCTTTGTTTACTAAAAATAATCTGATAATTGAGCACAACTAATTTCCTTACAAGTATTATAAAACATTTATCTAGTTAAAAGTCTGGACACCAGCTGAAAACAAATATACAAATATGCATGATTTAATATGACCAAACTTACAACTACTTGCTTATAAGAAACTCAACAGAATGTAGTCCTTTGCCTGCACTGCGGATTTCAGCTTATCCCATGGGGTGGGGGTGGGGGGGGTTAGAATGGTCATCTGCCCCAGCAGTGAAAGGTACTGGGGTGAAGCACACTTAGTGTTTAGAGGCACCGTGAAGAGGAGAGAAGACACGAAGGCAGTTGCATATTTTATCCTGATGCTTCCATGCCTGTCCTTTTTAGATCCCCAGAAGAAAGCCTTCCCGTTGTCTGACACAGCCCAAGCTGCCCTCGAACTCATGATTCTCCTTGTCCCGGGTCCCGAGTGTGGGATTACAGGAGCGGCCCACCACACCTAGCTGCCGTGTCCTTCAGACAGAAAGTTCTAAAGTAACTTATAACTGATCATAGCCAAAACGCTGAGATGTAATGAAAGTAACTTAAACACGATTCACTAATTTAAATCTGAGTGAAAAAACACTAATATCAGTATTTCTGGTGCAGAAATGGGCCAAAGAATTGTCTATTTCAATCACCAGGTTTGATCCACATATTTTAAAGCCCTGATGTTATATATGCGCTGTACCAGGCTTTTTCTTTTGGAACACCAACAGCTCCCCAGTCATGGCATGGAGACTTCTTATCAGTTGTAAATGCGCGGCCTAGCTTAGCCTCATCTAGCTAGCTCTTTTAACTTAAATTAACCTGTTTCTCTTTATCTACCTTTTGCCTGGGGGCTTATTACCTTTTTTACTTCTGTATATCTTACTTTCGCTGCTTCGTGGGTCTGGCTGGTGGCTGCCTGGCTTCTCACCATGGGCATGTCCCTCCTCTCCTGTCTCATTCTTTCTTTAGCCTAGATTCTCCTCCTATTTATTCTCTTAGCCTGCCAGCCCCGCCTATCCTTTCTCTGCCCAGTTATTGGCCATTCAGCTCTTCATTAGACCAACCATGTGTCTTAGACAGGCAAGGTGAAACAAATGTAACACATTTTTAAATAATTAAACACACACCCTTACATCATTAAACAAATACCTAGTTAAACATCTTTACCTAGTTAAAATAATATTCCACAACAATGTGCACATTAAGAATAATGTGCATAAAGATATCTTTATGAACTGACTCCTTTACATCAGTAGTTCTTAACCTGTGAGTTAAAAACCCCACAGGGGTTGCAACTCAGACATCCTGCACATCAGATATTTACATTACAATTCATAACAGTAGCAAAATTACAGTTATAAAATAGCAACAATACAATTTTATGGTTGGGTGTCCCCACAACATGAGGAACTGTATTAAAGGATTGCAGAATTAGGAACGTTGAGAACCACTGCTTTACATTTTAAAATACTTGTTTGTACCTCTTGTAATATTCTTTGTTCTGAAGTGGAGTTTTAGATTAGTACAGTCAACTTTCTATATACTACACACTTTTCTACTCTTTGGGTCTCATTTAAAGAATTTGATTTTTCATTAACTAAGTAAGCTGTTTTATTATGAAACTTACACACATACATAATTGTATTTTGCTCATTATCCCCATTTATCATCCTCCCCACTCCCCACATTGGTCCCTTCCTCACTCTAAGCAGGCTCCCTTCTGCTTTTCTGTCCTATGCATGTGATTTTTCTTTTTATAAATACATAACCTGAAAATAGTGACTTTTAACTGGAGTATTTTGGCTGCTTACAACTCATATAATCATTGACAAACTGGGTTTAGATCTACCTTTAATTTTAGTTTTTTTGTTTGTTTGTTTGTTTTTTTATGCAGGGTCTCACCATATAACCCTGAGTGACCGACCTACCACTCTCTATGTGGACCAGGCTAGTCTCAAACTCAGTCATCTGCCTGCCTCTGCATCACCATGCCAGCTCTAAATCTACCATCTTGTCGTTTGTGTTCTACTTGTCTCACCTGTTCTTTCTCTTCATTTTCCGCCTTCTGGATTGAGTGCTTCTCAGCATTGCGTTTTATTTAAACTCTTAGAATTGTTTCTCAAATGTCTGGTCTAGATTTGTAGTGCTCACCTTTTACTTTATCACAATCAATACTTCAAATATTATTATACTCTTTTTCATGTACTATATTTACCTTTCAACAGCACAGCACTGCCCTAGTGAATGCCTCCAACTGTAGACAGCAGTAAATCTTATATACATGCAACGTGTACTTAAGCAGTCAATATGATAACCAAGCCAGCTATGAAGTATATACAGTACATTCACTGGTAGCATAGAGAGCATGGACTTCTCAGTTCTGTCTAAAAAAGTATTCAACTCCATTAATGAAGGACATTTTTAGTGAATATAGTAATGTGAGTTGTTTTTCTGAAGATGTTGAAAATACTCATTCATAAGTTCTTGTTTTAAGTTTCTGTTATGTTGAAGTAAAGATTACCTTGCTCCTCTGTGTTCAATGTGCCTTTTTTTCCCCCTCCATCTGAATATAAGTGGTTCAGCACTTATTTTCAGCTATTTGATTATAGTATATCCTACTGGTTTGCTTTACTCTACTTGGGGTTTGTTGAGATTCTGGATTTGTATGCTGATATTTTTCATCAAACTTGAAAACTGTAGGGCTTTACTTCTTTAAATGTTTTGCTCACTGATCTTCTCTTCTGCAGTATCTAACTTTCTTCAATCCCATCAAGTGGAATTCATTAAACAGACTTCACATTCCACCTCGGTAGGTTCTGTTTGGGTCTTTAGATTGCTCCCTCTCTGCCTACAAGTGTCCATGTTTTCCTGTAATTACTGCACTCGCTAAAAGCTGTCTCAGCAGTGTCTAATCCTGTCATCTCTGCTTTCCAAACGTACTTCCTCATTTTTCAGTTACACGTTGTAGTTTCCTGTTCCTAGACCTGTCTAGTATACTATTTTTGAATATTTTGTTTTGTTATCTTCGTGTAGAGAGGGCTGAACTCTATTTTCGTTGGCAGTTAAATCACAAGTGAACTAACTTGTCTGATGTGTTCTTATACTCAGAATGGATATAGAAAAGTTTTTGGTTTTTGAGGTAGGGTCTCAGCCCAGTTGTTCTGATACTCACTGCAATCCTCTGGCCTCAGTCCCCTGAGAGCTATGACTACACACTCAGCTTTACAATGCTTCTACTTAGAACTAGTTTAGCTATAACCCAAAGGTGTGGGCTTCCAAAGCCGCCCTCTTGACTACCCCATGTGTCCCATGAGGACTTTCAACCGACCTCTAGTTGGTCTGAGCACCAGGAACTGCTCCGAAGTTTTTCTTTTCCCAGTCTCACGGAATTTGACTCTACCCATATGCAGGACTTGAAACGACTTACACAGATTTCTAGACCCTATCTGCAAAACTCCTTCCTGCTTAATACACGGCCTCGTATGTTCTACCCATCAGGACCTCCCAGAACTCTCAGCTGTGTCCCAACAACTCTGCACTAATAGGGTACTGTTAAAATTTCTCTTCCCCGCACCACAATCTGGCAATTACCTCTAGGCAGAAAGCCAAGACAATCATAGCGCTACCTCTTCTGTTTCCCTTCCCTGTGGGATGACGGTGCCGTGTTGCTTGCTGTCCAGCATAGCAAGACAGTTGTTTCATGTATATTGTCCAGTTTCCTAGCTGTTTATTAAGAAAAGGCAATTCCGGACCCTGCTACTCCCTTGTGGCTAGAAGCAAAGTCTTTTCTCATAACACTTGATTGCACTACATATAAGTGCAGTGGCTGCGGTTTATACCATTTCCCACCGCGGACTTGCTCTTCCCTCCGTTAATGACAGGAACTGAGCTGGGATGGGCCCGGACAGCAGCTGCAGTCAGACTCTGCTTAAGCTCTAGGTTCCAATGCCTCACAGGCGAAGCTGTCTCTCTGTGCAGGCATCTTCCTCTAGTTTAGTAGTTCTCAAAACATGGTCTACAGAATCCAGGGCCCCTAACTGTTTTTCGGGGGATCCACACCATAAAACCTATAATAATACCAAGATTTTTTACCCTTCCCACTGTGCTGACATTGTCACTGACAGTGTAAAAGCAATGGTATGTGAACTGCTGGGACCTCAGCGCAAATCTAGTCAGTGGCCTCAACCACAACTACATTCTTTTTTTTTTTTTTTTTTTTTTTTGGTTTTTTCCAGACAGGGTTTCTCTGTGTAGCTTTGCGCCTTTCCTGGACCTCACTTGGTAGCCCAGGCTGGCCTCGAACTCACAGAGATCCGCCTGGCTCTGCCTCCCGAGTGCTGGGATTAAAGGCGTGCGCCGCCACCACCGCCCGGCCACAACTACATTCTTCAATATCATGTGCTCCACAGTAGAAAAAAAGGGACCATTTTTACTTACTGTCTTTGATAAATAGTAAAACTGACTAGTTATAGTAACTCCTGACTTTTTTATGAATTAAGTTGTAAAATGAGTACTATGTGTCAAGTATTTTTGCTGAAAACCAAACTGTGGTTGGTATCTCAAGGAAAAGCATTTGTCTGGTTCTTTGATTTGCAAGCTGGATTAATAATCATCTCCTTTGCCTCCATAAACATTACTTGTACTCAAAAGAACAGCCAATAGCCAAATTATGACCCTTCAACTTTAATGGTTAGTACCTGTTTCCATCATTTACCTAGACTTTAAAAAAATATTTATTTTATGCTCATGGTATGGGCCTAAGTGTATACACATCACATGTGTGCAGGTCCACAGGTCAGAATAGGCATCGAAACTGGTGTGAGCTGCCTTGTGAGTGCTGAGAATCAAACCCAGGTCCTCTGGAATAGCAGCCAGTGCTCTTAATTGCTGAATCATCTCATCTATGTTTTCTTAAATGAGGTCAGTATAGTGTTCTTAAGGACAGTATAATCAAACATGTCAATGTTCAGAAGATCCAGCTACTTCAGTGAGCCAGTATTTCCATATGACCAATGCATGGAACAAAATTAAACATAGGTAAAAGACTATTTTAAGTGTAAAGTACATGATAGATCAATGGGCTTTAATATAATAACACAAAAAGTTCATTGATTTTGTTTCGGATTTCACACTATACCTAAGAAACTACCAAAGGACAGGAGCAAAGAAGAGTCACACTATCTAGAAAGATTACTGAAGTACTCTTCTTTTCTTCAGCTACCTAACAATTCTCCTCAGTAACATTTCTTGGGGAAATTTTTAATTATCCTTTCCAAAGAAGTTTACTAATAATAGCACATGATGTGCTAATTCATATTTAAAATCCTTTCTTTCAATTTCTAAATTTCAGCCATAATGACTATCAACAGACATAAGCCATAGGAGCAACATCTCGCAGGGATCTTCATTGCTCTGTAAGACTGGAATGAGGTCCAGAGACCCACAGTTTTAAGATCTAGCAGGTCTCCTAGGCAGCCTGAGACTGCAGGAGATTTCGTCCTATAATGCTTCAATTTCTATGCATATTTTAGTATGGGGCAACAGAATCAATGTGCACTTGTTCTAGTTTTATCTCTCTATTGCTATGTTAAAATATTCTGACCAAAAGCAACTGAATGGGAGGAGGGGAAATCAAGGCAGGAATTAAATCAGCCCATCACATAAGATCCAGTCAAGAGCAGAGAGAAGTTGGGCATGGTGATACACGCCTTTAATCTCAGCACTTGGGAGGCAGAGGCAAATGGGCCTCTCTGAGTTCAGGGCCTGCCTGGTCTATACAGTGAATCCAAGAAGAATTAAAACACACGAATGCAGGAGCGAGCGTCAGAAAGCATGCACCATGTGTGTGCCTGCTTCTTTGCTACTCCTCCTCTCTTCTAACGCTTTCCTGCTTTTCCTAGCTCAGGACCCCTCTGTCGAGGGACAGTACCATCCACAGCAGCCTGGGTCTTCCTACAGCAACTATCACTTAAGACATGCTTAGAGACCAAGTTGATACAGACAATTACTCAATCAATACAATATTTTGCTTATGGGAGGTTCTAGTCATAATGATTTTGTATGTGTGTACATATGTAGTATATGTCTGGGGAGGCACATGTGGGTACGGATGCCTGTGAGGGTTATAGATTGCCATCAGGTGTCTTCTTCAACCATTTGTCACCTTAGTTTTTGACATGGCCTCTCTCTCTGAACCTAGAGCTCCCTGACTGATTGGCTATACCAGCTGGCCAGCAAGCTAGGGATCCTCCCGTCTGCCTCCCCAGCTCCGGGACTGCAGGCACACACCACTGTCCTGACCCTGCCCAGCACCGGAACTGCAGGCACACACCACTGTCCTGACCCTGCCTGCCTGCCCAGCACCGGGACTGCAGGCACACACCACTGTCCTGACCCTGCCTGCCTGCCCAGCTCCAGGACTGCAGGCACACACCACTGTCCTGACCCTGCCCAGCACCAGGACTGCAGGCACACACCACTGTCCTGACCCTGCCTGCCTGCCCAGCACCAGGACTGCAGGCACACACCACTGTCCTGACCCCGTTGGGACTGCAGGCACACAGCACTGTCCTCAGCTTTCGTGTGTAGAGAGGGACTGAGAATCCAAGCTCGGGTCTTCATGCTTGTATAGCAACCAACCAAGGCATTCCCCAGCCCCAGCGGTCATATTTTCTCATCTATCTGTCAAGTTTCAACTCTGCCCTATCAGTCCATTGCACTGGAGCTCCATCTTGGACACCCAGAAGTTTGGAAAGGGGGGTGAAGCGTGTTTAAGAAAGAGGGACTGTCAGCAGCGCAACAAGGGTGACATAAAGCAGTAGCCATGGTGCGATGTAGTTTAGGAAAATGACAAGGTTAGCAGCCAAAGGGGGGCTTACACCCCACCACAGCCACACGGTGATCTGGCCTTCGTTTCATTCTAGAGAGACTTTCTAAAGGTCAAAATGCTACTACTTTCAGATCATAAGCAACAGTATTTTTTTTTTCCAAAAAGAAGCTCAAACATACTCTTTGAGAGGGCTCTTGAATAATTCACACACAAAAAATATCACCGATCCAGAAACCACTGCCAATAGAAGGAAATATCAGGAACCAGAGTAGGAAGTAGAAATCGTGGAGCCAAAGGAGCAACAAGGAAGTCAATGTTCTCCAAGCAAATGAGGCCTGAACTTGGGAAAGGGGCTTGTCTTGGCATTAGCTCCCACAAGGACACACACATTCCCAAACACAGCCAGGAGCTAAGTAAGGACACAGCTGCGAAACTGCACACAGCACAGGCCTGGCTGCTGAGAAAGCCGCCTCCTTCCCCTGGTAACGAAGCAAAGGTATTCAGGGTATTTCACAATCCTCACTGTTTTTCATAGATGGGATAACATGCTACATATAGCCATGAAGAGGTAGCAAGAGAGCCCAGGGGACAGAAAGATCGATCAACCAGTGACGACAGTGTTTGGTCAGAACCACACTAGGGCTGAGGAAGACCTAAGAATGCCCATTGCAGACTCCAAAACCTGGGACTGTGGGACAGTGGCAAATATACAAAGAACAGGGTTGATGTAAAGGGACCTAACCATAAAATGTGTGTTTATTTACGACAGGGTTTTACTATGTAGACCACGATGGCCTTGAACTCATGACCTTCCTGTCTCAGCCACCACTGTCAGCCATAATAAGAGAATCATTGCTTCTTTTTTGTTATTTGAAACAGGGTCTCATGCTGTGCTGTAGTTCAGGTTGGCCTGGAGCTTATTATGTAGAATAGGCTGGCTTCAAAATCATGGCGATCTCTTCTTGCCTCAGCCTCACCAGTACTGGTATTACAGGCCTGAGCCACCACACCCAGCCATAATCAGAGAATCTTACCTCAGGGAGTAAGGCCTTAGCTATCATCTGATTCAGGAAAAAGTGATTCTATACTTTTCAATGTGTAAACAAATACAAGCTCAACACCTGGAAGACACCATGGGTCAAGCAGTTCCTGTCCAATTCTGAAGACAATTTCTAAGCTCACCCAAGCTGACTTAGTCAGTGTTCTGCTGCTGTGAAGAGACACCATGACCATGGCAACTCTTATAAAAGAAAACGTTTAATTGGGGTGGCTTACAGTTTCAGAGGTTTAGTCCAGTATCATCATGGTGAGACATGGTGGCATGCAGGCAGACATGGTGCTGGAGAAGAAGCTGAGAGCTCTATATCTTGATTCTGCAGGCAACAGGAAGAGATACTGGGCCTGGCTTGGGCTTTTGAAAATCTCAAAGCCCACTTCCAGTGACACACTTCCTCCAACAAGGCCCCACCCCTACTCCTTTCAAATAATGCCACTCCCTGGTGACCAAACATTCAAATCCATGAGTCTGTGGGGGCCATTCTCATTCAAACCATTACACATGTTAAAAATGACATGTTCCTTCAGAAAACCAGAACAATATTTTCTCTTCTATTTAAAAGCGACTTGGGCTGGGCAGTGGTGGCTCACGCCTTTAATCCCAGCACTCGGGAGGCAGAGGCAGGCGGATCTCTGAGTTCGAGGCCAGCCTGGTCTAGAAAGCGAGTTCCAGGACAGGTTCCAAAGCTACACAGAGAAACCCTGTCTCAAAAAACAACAACAAAAGCAACTTGGATGAAAACTGAAAACCAAATATGTCAGAGCACTTGATGTGAGATGTCCTTCTGTAGGCTGTGAATATGTGTTGCTTTTATTGGTTATGAATAAAGCTGCTCTGGCCTATGGCAGGGCAGAATATAGCCAGGTGGGAAAGCCAAACTGAATACAGGGAGAAAGAAGGGCAGTGTCAAGGCAAACGCCATCCAGTCGCCCAAGGAGCTGTTGGAGCCCACTAGGTTTCCTAGTGGCTGTACCCAGCAGGACTGCATGGGAGGTTGATTGGACCATGGGCTTGGGTACCAGGTGTTTGTAAGGGTCTACACTTGACTGTAATTAGCAAGGGGGAGGTCTTTTGCTCCACCCCTTGGCACTGTTTTAAATAGTCCTTTTGCATAAAGTTCTAGGCCAGTGGATAAGGATCCAGGCCCACCCAAGGTTATCCCGAGTTTCTCTCTGTGTCTCTCCCCTCTTTATTTCTAACTAAGTCTCTTATCCCTCATTCCTCAAGAGTCCCTGGGATAAATAAATGTGGGGGCTGGTCCCCCACAAGGAGCAAGATGCCAGCAGACCAGTAATGCCACAGCCACGTGACAAAATACAGATTAATAGAAATGAATTAATTTAAATGTAAGGGCTAGCCAATAACAAGCCTGAGCCATTGGCCAAACAATCATAATTAATATTAAAGCCTCTGAATGATTATTTACAAGCTGCTATGTGACCAGGAGGGATGCAGAAAAACCTCTGGCTATATTTGGTGCCCACCATTAGGCAATGATTTCCACATAAGCCTTGAGAAAGCATTAAAAAAGAGTTCTAGAACACATAAACGGGACCAAACACAGCTTGCTAGTTGTGTCCCTCATGCAGGACTTCATGCAGAGATGCCGCTGCATTCAGCTTGAGTGCAGCATGACAGGCTTCCGCTGCAGTACACAGAGGCGTCTCCAAGCTTCACAGTGCTGCATGGCAGATTTAGCTTTTACTCATACAGACAAAAAAGGTTTGTGGGCCAGCTGCATGCTACCTGGTGACAGTATGGACACCAGAGTTGGGGGTAGGCTTGGGAGAGAGAGGAAAAATAATATAGGAAGTTACATAAAAAAAAATAAATAGTTTTAAAAAATAAAGTCTTTAAAGAGACAAAAGTAACATAAAAGAAATAAGCCAAGTAAAGATAGAAAATACACAGAAAGTCTGGATTATGTATATTATTATGTTTTCTTTGAATTTTTTGACTGTTAATGAGCTAACTGCAGAGAGACATTTGATTGTGGGGGCTATAAGTTAAACCAACATATATGTTTTAAAGGTATCTTGACTTTGAAATTTGGGTCTAAGGATATGTTGCTTTGGAAAAGAGGTTCTGCTTTTGTTTCCACAGAAGATAAGAACCCGTGGATTGCTCCCAGGTTAATGTGGTTTGATCGAGCAAGACCCCCTGAAAGGTCTCCAATGGGAATGATGGCCCAGGTGATCTAATATCTATAACAGCTTCAAGGCTACTAGCTGAGATGGACCAACCACATAAAAATACCCCATTAGGACTTGACCATATTTTCACAGGATCCCCATAAAATTACCAGCACCCACAATCAGCGGGAAGTAATATAGAAAACTATGCTCACATTCCCAAAAGTAGATTACAGATATCTGTCTTTGTTTAGGGGGTTGGTTACAAATTGTTATTGGTCATAGTCAATCTCTTTTAAAAGAAAGGGGGATAGGATATAAAAATGCATGATATAGAAATGGTAGAATAAAGGGTAGATTATTGAATCTACTTTAATTCAAAAACAACTATTAATCTTACATGTTTTACATTAATGTAAATTTTAGTTTACTGATACAAATTTAAAGTCAATTTTGTTATAGTGTATATATATGTCTACTCTTGTTTAAGATATTATGTTTATGCAACTCATTTAAAAATGTAATGTGTAATTAAGAAATATAGATTAATAGTCATCTATAATAGTCAAACTTATAGTCATGTTAGTTAGGTTTTCTAGGTATACAGAGATACATTTCAATTAAATAGGTTATCTTCAAACACTTCAAAAACCTACATAATATGGCATTTAAAATGTTTTAATAACTTGAGACTTTTCATGACAATGAGACACATCTGCTCCTGGCAGCATTAATTTACTTCATAAAAGGATGAAAGAAACTCCATAGGAGTTTGCTTTCAATATGGCAAGATTAGCCATTTGGGCAAGAAACTGCTTTAGCCTTGACTGCTTAACTGTATGTTGTATAAACTGGTGTTCTAGGAGTAAGAGCCTAGTTCATAAGGAGATACTCTCATGTCAGGGTTAACATTCTCTCTGCTTGCTAAAGATACTAAGTTGGATGGGCAGATTAGACCACTGAAGAGGAATCTGGAGGCTGGAGAGATGGCTCGGCAGTTAAGAGCACTTGGATTCTTGCAGAGTATCCAAGTTTAGCTCCCAGCAGCAACACGGAGCAGTCACAAGCCACTTTAATGCCAGGCCCATGGGATCTGGTGCCCTCTTCTGACCTCTGTGGGCACCATACACACATGTGGTCTATATTCACACACACACACACACACACACACACACACACACACACACACGAGTCTGAGGAAAAGGAAAAAGGGGTGTCTGAAGTAGGAAAGGCAATAAGCAACTTTGTTGTAGCTCCATCTAGAAGACTGGTTTACTTAAGTTGTTTTATGAACTGTTCTGTACACACACATAGGCACATCCTTTAAGCTTGCTCTAATGCCCACCTAGCTAAGTAGTAATTCAACTGAAAAAATACTCAAGCTTCTAAATCCCTCTGTGGAACTAGCACCAAAGGCTGTTCATCATGTCGTCAGTCTAAGTGGTAGAACTATAAGAAAGAATACCAAAGACCCAGACTCTGCTCACAGGTATGCATTCTCTGCAGGCAGCTGTCTCCGATCACAGGAGTAGGTAGGCTAGTTTGCAGTCTAATGCACATGCCCTGTTTTTGGACCAAGAAGGAAAGAACAGAATACTAAGCATGTGACCACTGTAGGCAACATTTTTATTTCCTTTCAGTGGCAGAACTCTCGATAGTTCTTACAGTAAACAAATCACACATCAGTTCACTAGGGTGACACGGAGGGAGATGCATCTTATTTCTATGGTAAAACTACAAAACTCTGTTCCTAGGATTGTACCTAACCCTTATTTCTAGAGAAAACAGAACATAAACACAGTGTTCCACCTTACAGCAGGCAGGATGGAAGCCCACAGATCACAGCATGGGAAATAAACAGGAAAGACACCCGACTCAGCAGAGGCACTTGAGGGTAATAAATATATAGCAACCCAGAGGATGAATGGTTCATGTTGTTTATGATTACAGTCTGATTATTTCTCTAAGTGCAAAGGCTATCCAGTAAGTCATATCCGGGTTGATTTGTTAGCAAGGTACTTTCATCAGATAATAAATTAGAGTGTAATTAAAGTGCATTTTGTCTGTTTATTGTGGACTAAGATGGCTTTCTATACTTCTCAATTATCTGCATGAATACACAATGACAGCGTGGGGAATAAAGCTTCTAGGACAGGGCCCCAGACGTCTTAGGCCTGGGCAAAGACTGCTCGACTTCTCCAGTTCTCTGAGAAAACTTTTCCGACACTAATACAGATACCCCAAGTTCTCACACTTTGTAACCTGTCAGCAATCTACTAAGGGCATGACTAAACCAGAAAGGACAGAAAAGAGCTGCAAATTTAGCACAAACCTTTCTAGTGGAAAAACCTGTGTACAAACAATGGAACACTCGTAAAGAAACATAGCAGCATG
The DNA here is from genome assembly GCF_049852395.1 of Peromyscus maniculatus bairdii. Taxonomy (NCBI): domain Eukaryota; kingdom Metazoa; phylum Chordata; class Mammalia; order Rodentia; family Cricetidae; genus Peromyscus; species Peromyscus maniculatus. The sequence continues at coordinate 12,119,114 of NC_134867.1, forward strand.
TCGATGAAAAGCTTGTGTTTAAAAAGAGTGCTTGTAGTGTTTAAGACAATTCCACTATGTAAATATCTTGTAAAGATTAGCAATAAGACGACTGACAACTTAAGATCAGTGAAGAGTTAAAAATGTCAGAAAAAAATAATAGAAACTTACTAAAAAACATACTTAGGTCAGGACAATTTTTTTTTTAAATAATTAGTAAAAGTCTTAAAATAATGACCAATATGGTCTGGCAAAAGCCAAGTAACATGGACAGTCTGCTACATTGCTGATAGTGCTGTGACATGGTTTGGACTTTCCAAAACTGCAATCTGGCATTCTGAATTAAATATCTCACAAATGCTTATCATTTTAGGTCAGTGCTACCTCATTATGGACTCTAATAAACAAAAATACTTATCACAGCTTGATCCCTCAATAATAAAGATCTGAAACACAAACCACAGGTGAGCCAAGTTATGCATGTTATGCAACAATTACATGCAAATAAAATGTGCATATTAGAGAGGACTAGGAAGGAAAACTATCAAGCAGATGCCAATTTTGCTAAGGTCGTGTGGAAGCTAAATAATCACCTCCCAGATGTCTACTTCCTAACCTCCTGCCTATGGGTAGTACTTTGTGTGGCAACAATAACTTAGGTTGGAAATGCAGGGAACTGGAATCAGGGCCTCAAGCATACGAAGCTAACAACTCTCATGCATTACAGCCATGGTCCCGATATCAAATAATGCAAAAAAAGGATTTCACTAGGGGAGACTTATCCTGGAAAATGTCAGCTGTCCCAATTCAGTCACAAAGGTTGGAAGAGGGAGGCAGGATGGCAGAGACAGCAGTCAAGGAATGCAGAGGGCTCTGGAGACGGAAAGCAAAGAACATACTGCTCCAGAAGAATGCAATGCTGCCTTCAGATTCATTTCAGGCTTCTGGCTTCCAGAACACAAGTTAGTAAATGTCTAATAACGTGATGTTTTCAGCCATAAACTCATAGTAACTAAATATAACATCAGCAGGAAACTTTGCATATCCTAAGACTGACATTGTTAAACTTCCTATAATAGTGCATATTACTTTTGTTATTTTGGAGACAGACTCTCTGTGTAGCAATGACTGCAAACTTCCTATACTATTTTTTTTTTTTTTTTTTTTTTTTTTTTTTTTTTTGGTGGTTTTTCGAGACAGGGTTTCTCTGTGTAGCTTTGCGCCTTTCCTGGATCTCACTTGGTAGCCCAGGCTGGCCTCGAACTCACAGAGATCCGCCTGTCTCTGCCTCCCGAGTGCTGGGATTAAAGACGTGCGCCACCACCGCCCGGCCCTATACTATTTTATATTACTTTTATTTTATTGGTTTTTAAGACAATCTCTCTGTGTAGCCCTGGCTGTCCTGGAACTCACTCTGTAGACCAGGCTGGCCTCAACGCAGAGATCTGTCTGCCTCTGCCTCCCGAGTGCTGGGATTAAAGGTGAGTGCCACTGCCACCCAGCTGTATTTCACATTACATCTATCAGTGTACCATAAAACAAAAGCTGAGCTAAGATTTGTAAGTACATATTTGACTCCTTTTGCTGTCATGGTGCTCAATCTGTAGTAAGCATGAGTATCAGGAGATGAGAGTTAGGAGAGAGAGAGAGCAGCAATGCCATGCCTTTTCCAGCACTCAGATCCTGACTAATTCTAAGCTCAGATACTGATGGCTGTACACATAAGCGTGCAGCCAGGGTTGTGGACTGCTGTAGTCAGTAGCAGTTCACAGAAGAGCGGTGTCCCCAGCCCAGGGTGTCCTTCACCCAAAGCACAAACCAAACAATCAACTGAACAACATTCTTCAAAAACAGACAACAAAAACAACAAATAAAACCACCTGGTGATAGTCTATATTAGCTTAAAATTTTGGACTGGGAATTGTGTTCTGGTTTAAACCCTTTTCAAAGGAAAGGTTGTTTTTTTTGTTTGTTTGTTTGTTTTTTTTTTTTTTTTAAAAAGTAGTAATAATAAAGTCATTGTGCTTTCTGGTTGTTTTTCTTTCTCGATGTCAAAATGCTAGTCAGAGAGAAGTTCTCCAAGGGAAAAGGTTCTTTAGCTGTTAGCCCGAGGAAGCGGATCCGAGCAGAGGCCCCTGCGTAACTATGCTTTTTCACTCTTTACTAACAACGGACCTTACTATAAAATGCCTAGAATTACATAAAATTAGGCTCATCTTCTACAGTATGTGTTTACAATGGTAGGCTCTAACCCTGACAACGAGGTCTTTTTTACTTTAGTCAAAGCAAGCTCTTACTCTGGTAGCTCAGGCTAGCCTCAAATTCACTATCTTCCTACGGCAGCTTCCAGAAGGCTGGGTAGGAAGTAGGGGTCATCGTGTCCTGCCTGAAAACATTTTCTTAATCATGTGCACACATGCAAGCATGCATCCGTGTCTGGGTGTGTGCATGTGTGTTCCTACGGATCAAATCCAAGGCTTGTGACCACTGAGCTATATCCCTGTCCCTTTGACAAAAGGATATCTCTGTGTAGCTCAAACTAGCCTTGAACTTGACAGATAGCTCAGACTGGCCTCAAACTCAGTCGATTTCTTACCTCTGCCTCTTAAGTGCCTGGATTCCATGTCTGCATCACTATACCTGACTTGATAAGATGCTTTTTCTACCTGTTCTTTATCTCACTATGTAGCCCAGGCCAGCCATACACTCATGGCAATCCTCCTGCTGGAGTTTCCCAAGTGCTTGGATTAGAGGTTTGAGATACCAGGCTTGGTCTGATATTTTTTTAAGAGCCATATTTCCCTCCTTTTTAGGTATTGTATCCCCACATTTATAGAAGTTGCATAATCTGTAGTATGTTAATAAGCAAATGTTTTCAAATGTGGGAGTAAGGCTACAGAATAATTAGTAACACTCACACGCATCTCTTGGTCAATTTGAAGCAGCATCTTATATTCTTTCTCAGCAGCAAAATTCACATATAAAAGACATCGTTATCAACTCAGTGTGTCCAAAGATTGATCTCCATAGCAACTGTAACTCTGCTAGATGTAGTGTATAAGGCCTCAGAGCTAACACCACATGCACACGGAGCTCTGGTATTATGTAGTCCAGACTGTGGTTGCTGTAGAAACCTAAACTCAAGTCCCTGACAGCAGAGGAGAAAAAGAAAACAAGAACAAAGGGTCCTTGAGAATTTCCCATTTACTCCTTTGCTCTCCAGAAGGGCGATAACGTCCTAAACACTGCTAACAGCCCTGCATTGACAGCACTAAAGGAAATTTTTTTCTACAGAAAGATTTTAAATGATGTCAAGTCTTTGTTCAACGTTAAGAGCCACTTCCTATTGTCTAAGCCCCCTCCTCCTAATCACTGCTAAATCAGATGTTTAGAGGCTCCTTCTAGCCTTGGCCAGAGCCAGTCCTACACAGGCAAAGCCGGAGAGGTGCCAGATTTGAGCTGGTACATAAAAGAGTACGTATTTACGGGATCCCATGTGAAATTTCAACATATTTATATAATGGCAAAATCGGGTGACCATATGTATCTCCTCAAACATTTATCATTTGCTTATACTGAAAACATCCCAAATCCTTTCATCCAGCTTCTGAAAAATATATGCTATTCTGCACAGTCATACCACTATGCAGGATATCAGAACTTCTATTTAAATTTGTGTGTGTGTGTGTGTGTGTGTGTGTGTGTGTGTGTGTGTGTGCATTCATGCACATGCCACAGCTCACATGTGGAGGTCAGAGGACAACTTTGTGAACTGTTTCTTTCCATCTTTACTTAGGTTCTAGGGATCAAACTCAGTTTGTAAGGCTTGTATAGCAAAGTCTTTAACTGTTTAGATATCTCGCCAAACCCCAAAACATTTTCTTGCTCTTATCTAATGACAACTTAGCTCCTACTGGCCAATGTTCCTCACTTCTCAGTTCTGTTCCTCTCCTCTCCTCTCCTCTCTTCTAAACTTCTACTAGATCACCTTTTACATTCCATAAGTCTTATACCAGGCTTATTTCATTTAACATACTGGCTTCCAGTTCCATACATACTGTCAACAGGATTTCATCCTCTTTATGGCTAAATAGTATTCTGTTGTGTATATCCAGAACATTTTCTGTATTTATTCATTGGTAGATAGACAAGTAAAATATCCTGTTTCTTGGCAACTGTAAATAGTGCTGCAATAAACATTAATGTACTGATGTCTTAACAGACTAACTTCAGTTTCTGACATAGGGGTTTTTTCCCCCTGTAGTGGGATTGATGTACTATATCACATATCTATTTTTAAGTTTTTGAGAAGCCTCCACAGCATTTCCCACAAAGAGTAAAGAGCAAAAACAACCAACAACATTTTGGTGTCCCAACGTGGGCGCATAAAAAGCTAAACCACGGGTTCTCTTTGCTCCACACCCTCACTTGCTATGTGTCTTAGTCACTGCTCTATTGCTGTGAAGAGACACCATGAGCACAGCAACTCTTATAAAAAGAAAACACTTAACTGGGGGCTTGCTTACAGTTTCAGACGTTAGTCCATGATCACTGTGGCAGGGAGCATGGTGGCGTGCAAGCAGGTGTGGTGTTGGAGAAGTGGCTGAGAGTTACATCCTGATTCACAAGCAGAGAGGGAAAAAAAGACACTGAGCCTGGTGTGGACTTTGTGAAACCTCAAAGCCAGAGCCATACTTCCTTCAACAAGGCAACTCCTACTCTAACAAGGCCACACCTCCTAATCCTGCCAAATAGTGCCATTCCCAGATGACTAAGCAGACATATGAACCTATGTGGATCATTCTTATTCAAACCACCACAGTATGTTTTGTCTTTTTTGATAACAGCGATTCTTACTAAAGTTAGATGAGGTCTCACTGTGGTTTTAGCTGTATGCTGTGGGATGGTCTGTATGTTAAATGTGTGGCTCTGATTGGTCAATAAATAAAACACTGATTGGCCAGTGGCCAGGCAGGAAGTAGGTGGGACAAGGAGAGAGGAGAATTCTGGGAAGTGGAAGGCTGAGGCAGAGAGACGCTGCCAGCTGCCGCCATGACAAGCAGCATGTGAAGATGCCAGTAAGCCACGAGCCACGTGGCAAGGTATAGATTTATAGAAATGGATTAATTTGAGATATAAGAACAGTTAGCAAGAAGCCTGCCACGGCCATACAATTTGTAAGCAAAATAAGTCTCTGTGTTTACTTGGTTGGGTCTGAGTGGCTGTGGGACTGGCGGGTGACAAAGATTTGTCCTGACTGTGGGCAAAGCAGGAAAACTCTAGCTACAATTGTATTTTTTGGGTGATTGGTAAAGTTGAGTATTTTGTCATGGCCCTTTGTATGTTTTCTTTGGTAAATTTCTACTTATATGTTAATCCATTCAGTTTCCATTTTTATTGGACTATGGGGTGATCTAGTTGAGTTATTATATTCTGGTTATTAGCTCCTTTTCAAGTGTATATTTTCTTTCATTCTACTGATTATCTCTTCATGTCATTGTCTCTTTTATTGTACGGTTTTTAATCTGATGAGATCCACCTGTCTGATTTTTGCTTTTGTTTCTGTGCTTTGGGGATTTTATGTCCACAAACACTTGCTCATTTCAGTATGCTAAAGCATTCCCCTATATATTCTTCTTAAAGTTTTACAATTTCTTACAATTGGATCTATAATACATTCCAAGTTGATTGCTTTGTATCAGATGAGATGGGTCTGCTTTCATTTTTCTGCTTACAGAGATCCAGTTTTTCAAGGCACCACTTATTAAGAAGTTTGTCCTTCTTCAGTGTGTGTGCTTATTACTTCTGTTGGCAATACAGTGGAGAAAAGTCCTGGGTTTAAGCTCACTCTTTATTCCATTCCATTGGTCTACATGTCTGTCTATTTTTATGTAATTACCATGTTGTTTTAATTACTGTAGCTTTATATAGATAAGTTAATAGTTAATCTGTTAACACACTAGTAAGTGTACTCTTGAAAAGCTGAATAGAAAAAATGGTCAAAAGAAAACAATGGTAAGAATGGTGATATATCTTCCTTCATGTGATCTTGAGAAAAAGAATCATACCAGTTCTGAGGATGAGGAAGAAGAAAAGTGCACAATAATTTTATTTTATTTTATTTTATTTTACAATACCATTCAGTTCTACATATCAGCCATGGGTTCCCCTATTCTCCCCCCTCCCACCCCCTCCCCTTACTCCCAGCCCACCCCCCATTCCCACCTCCTCCAGGGCAAATCCTCCCCCGAGGACTGCAATCAACCTGGTAGACTCAGTCCAGGGAGGTCCAGTCCCTTCCTCCCAGACTGAGCCAAGTGTCCCTGCATAAGCTCCAGGTTTCAAGCAGCCAACTCATGCAATGAGCACAGGACTTGGTCCCACTGCCTAGTTGCCTCCCAAACTGATCAAGCCAATCAACTGTCTCACCTATTCAGAGGGCCTGATACAGTTGGGGGCCCCTCAGCCTTTGGTTCATAGTTCATGTGTTTCCATTCATTTGGCTATTTTTTTTCAATAATTGAGTAAAACTGAAATTTATTATAAGCCACAGTCATCCTAGGGACCTCCATGCTATATATATAGCCTCCATGGTTCTATGGTTTGTGGCCTGATTGTTCTTTATTTTATATCTAGAATCCACTTATAAGTGAGAACATACCATGACTGTCTTTCTGGGTTTGGGTTACCTCACTCAGGATGATTTTTTTCTAGTTCCATCCATTTGCCTGCAAATTTCATGCTTTCATTGTTTTTCTCTGCTGAGTAGCACTCCATTGTGTATATGTACCACATTTTTTTCATCCATTCTTCTGTTGATGGGCATCTAGGTTGTTTCCAGGTTCTGGCTATTACAAATAGTGCTGCTATGAACATAGCTGAGCATGTATCTTTATGGTATGAATCAACATTCCTTGGGTATATGCCCAAGAGTGGGATGGCTGGGTCTTGAGGTAGTTCGATTCCTAATTTTCTGAGAAATCCCCATACTGATTTCCACAGTGGTTGTACAAGTTTACATTCCCACCAACAGTGGAGGAGTGTTCCCTTTGCTCCACATCCTCTCCAACATTGACTGTCATTGGTGTTTTTGATTGTAGCCATTCTGACAGGTGTAAGGTGGTATCTCAGAGTCGATTTATTTATTTATTTGTTTGTTTGTTTTGGTTTTTTGAGACAGGGTTTCTCTGTGTAGCTTTGCGCCTTTCCTGGAACTCGCTTTGGAGACCAGGCTGGCCTCGAACTCACAGAGATCCGTCTGGCTCTGCCTCCCGAGTGCTGGGATTAAAGGCATGCACCACCACCACCACCGCCGCCCGGCTCAGAGTCGTTTTGATTTGCATTTCTCTGATGATTAAGGATGTTGAGCATTTCTTTAAATGTCTTTCAGCCATTTGTGATTCTTGTTTTGTGAATTCTCTGTTTAGCTCTTTAGCCCATTTTTTAATTGGGCACAATAATTTTTTTCCTCTTTAGACTGGTAAGAATAAAGATCAGAATCTTCAAAAGTTTATTTGATGGTATGTAGTTACCAAGTCTTGTTCAGTTCAAAGTTCAGGTTTCTCCAGTAAAGATACATGGTTTCTTCACGTACATTCCTTCCTCAGGAAAACTGCTTGGAGTATCTGTTTAATAATAAAATACTGCTTCTTTCAGAGTGAGTATTTGGAACAAGATCCACCTGCGTTTACAACATTTTAAAAACTTGTTTTTGTTCTCTGGTCCTAAATGAAGATAATTTACAATATGCTGAAACCATCATGAGGTTTCTGGGGCTTCCTGAGTCAAAGTTCTCTGGTTTTTTGTTTTGTTTTGTTTTGTTTTTTACTCAGAATTAACATAATACTAACTCTGCTCTCCCTAACTTCCACACTTGGCTTTGTAGTTAGAAGGAAGACAGGCTGGGAGGTGGTGGCACACGACTTTAATCCCAGCACTCGGGAGGCAGAGCCAGGCTGATCTCTGTGAGTTCGAGGCCAGCCTGGGCTACCAAGTGAGCTCCAGGAAAGGTGCAAAGCTACACAGAGAAACCCTATCTCGAAAAACCAAAATAAATAAATAAATAAATAAATAAATAAATAAATATTAAAAATAAATAAATAAAAAGGAAGACAGAAGCTACTGATTGCTACCCATGGTCCATCTATATAAACTCTATCAGTCTTTAAGTAACTTAACGTGCTTTTCTTCCATCAGTCATTGATTTAGTTAGCCCACAGTGTTTTATCCTGAACATCTGAGACTCGTGGTTAAACTCCCTTACTGATTACTAACAATTATGTTTCCTTCTGATCCAATATCATTATTTAAGTTTCCACATGCATACATCTAGTTTCCTTAAGAATATGCTAAGTTGTAGTGGTTTGAATAAAAATAGTTCCCACAGGGAGTGGCACTATTAGGAGGTGTGGCCTTGTTGGAGTAGGTGTGGCCTTGTATGTCACTGGGAGCAGGCTTTGAGGTCTCAGATGCTCAAGCCAGGTCCAGTACGGCATCCTCTTCCTGCTGCCTCCTGATCCAAATGTAAAACTCTCAGCTCCTTCTCCAGCACCATGTCTGCCTGCTCACCACATGCTTACCACCATGACAATAATGGACTAAACTTCTAAACTGTAAGTCAGTCCCAATTAGATGTTTTCCTTTCTAAGAGTTGCCATGGTTATAGTATCTCTTCACAGTAACAGAAACCCTAAGACAGTTGTTTTTGAGAAACCTTTTCTACTTCAACATCCCCTGGTTAGATTTAAAGCACAGCAAAAGCCACTAAACTTTTGCTGACTTCTTGTGATATAAGTATACTTTCAGTTCCATTCTTTGATACTAGTATTATTTCCAATGCTTAGCTATTATTTTTCTACTATCCTGTGTTACAAAAAGAAAACTACAAAGGAAAGGGGGGAAAGTAGGAACTTTGAAGGGCATGCTTCCTGTCTGTGCAAAAGGGAATTAAATGAATGTATATTTCTCACACATATCTTTCAAAATAAAACCTTTACTTAACAAGAAAGTAGCTGCTCACTAGAGTATGATTAGAAAAGTCAAGGGAGAGATGCCTGTGGGCTAATGTGTTACATGCTCTCAAGGCACATGAACAACTCCACTATCGGTTCCCAATTGTCCCCCCACCTGTGTATGCATGATGAGAGCTTGTATGAATACAGACTTTTAAAACTCAATTATACGAATCCTATCTATCCAAACTTTTTTTTTCCACCAGAAAGAGGTTTCTGATTAAGGACCCAGACTTTTAAGAATAGTTAATCTAAGTAAGTCCAGATGTTGCGTTTAGGGCTTTGGTTAAGTGGTAGGAACAGGGGGCCCAAAACCAAAAGAACCCTCCCTATTAGAAATGTTTGCCATTCTGTCTTAAATGAGCCCAGTCTTGTAGTATTACTGGGAGGTTCCAGAATTTAAACTTATGACAACCTAGGTAAGATACCAAAATTTAAGGTTTTCCACTGCATTTATTTTAAAAATCACAATCACATAAAACAGTTGTAATGAATTGACCAATGATAGGAAGTCGTATTTAGAAACAACTGTTTCTGATAAAAGAATAAATTTTGGAATGACAAATCCTACATATTTTGTGGAGGTTGTGCACCTGTTGATTAGAATTTGTTCTCTAATTATAAATAAATGTCCAGTGTCCTAAAACCAATATATTTTCATGCTATACACTGAATATAATCATATTTTTCTGAAACATTCAGAGTGTTCACTGGTACATTGTACAGACTCATACATAATTTTACATTTGCCTTTGCTTCTATCTTCAAGGTGCATGCCAACTGCCTGGAAGATTTCAAAATAAAAGTATGCAACTGCACCTTGTAGCACTCCATTCTTAACAAGTATTACTACCATGCAAAGTTCCCCCACCTAATTTTAATTAACCCTGCTAGAATGTAATTGCATTTTCTCTTGGTTTGTTTCCAGGAAGTGTTGATTCCTATCTTTAATCCATGAAGTGTGTGTAAGATGGAACACCACAATCTAATTAAAGTAATGACTACGGCAAAGGGCAGGAAAAGGTAAGAGCCTCTGGTTAGGAAAAGTTTTATTCCACCCACTTCAATTCTGTGTGCACTTACTGACGGTTTTCTGCATTGATTATAGGTGGGGCAATGGGAATACAAAGAAGGAATCACCTATTTTGAGTTCACAGTCTTGAGAAACTTATCCTTAATATTGTCTATTTTATGTGTATGTCCGAGTGTATGTATGTCTAAGCAGAATTGCCGGAACTGGAATTATAGATGCTGTGAGCTGCCATGTGAGTGCTGGGAAGTAAACCCTGGACTTCTATAAAAGCAGTAAGTGCTCTTAACCACAGAATATTCTCTCTAGCTCGGGAGACACTTCTGCTTTTGGAGCAATGGACGTTATATTTTACAAGTACACTGAAGAATGCTGCCATGCCTGCCGCCTGCACTGGTCAGTCCTGGGCCACAAGTCCGCACAACCCTCTGCAGCTGGACCTGTGGTGGCAGAAACTTTCCTCTGGCCATAACTGTTTGCTGTGACCCCTGCATTATCTTCAGAGTAAAGACAACCCATCTTTTCTTCAGAATGACTTCTGTTATTGAGTGACCACTGCTGGATGGACCTTTCTCTTAGCTCTGATTTGTCTTTCTTAACTGTGACCATCACCATGTTGCCCACACCCGCAACAGGAAGTCTGCCCAGCCATTCCTGGGTTCCCTTCACAGAAATAATTCACATTTTTTTGCTCCTATGTTTTCAGCACAGTAGATCAGAGCCCCTACCAGAAGATCCAAGGAAATCCAGAATTTCACTCTGGAGGTCCTTGCTTCAACATCTTGACCACTCAGAAAAACAGGAACACTTAAATTCATAATCCAAAACACAGGGACCAGGTTGACGGATTTAATCTGTAGTCATCTTGAAGAAGCAGCTCAAAAGCTGGGTGTAGTGACGCACCCCTTCAGGCCCATCACTCAGCTGGCAGGGGCAGGTGGAGCTCTATGACTTCCAAGCCAGCCTGGTCTACAGAGTGAGTCTAGTCCAGTTAGGACTATACAGAGACGCTGTCCCAACAAAATAAATAAAAAAAAAACAAAAAACAAAAACAGAAAAACAGCAGCTCAGATGGTCATCTGGAGGACATTTACTAGACTAGTGGAAACAGCCACCTCTTGAGACAACAGATGGAGGCCACAAGAGAGTGCAAGCCAGTGATGTCACAGCTGCTAATTTTTGGGAGGACAGAAGGGGATAAGCAATATGACCTGCAGCAACTGAGACTGCTTAAGGAAAGAGGGAACATTTGCTTTAAACCCTGTGGCTAAGCAGAGCTTCCTAAATGTAAACGTAGGGTTATCTCTTGCTACTCCAGCTTAAGGCAGAAAGTGGGGAGAGGCAGAAAAAGCTAGACAGGAAGAAAGCTCTGCAAAAGCCTACCTGTATCCTCCAGAACACTGGTGCTCCTGAAGCCTTTAATGGAGGCACAGAAGAGAAAACCATCTGTCTGCAGGAAACTTCGCTAAACCGGCATTGGTACAACTCTAAGATCTGACAGCCGTCTAAAGAGACAGGCACCCCATTTTTAATCCAACTACAAATACTCCTCCCCTAATTATTGAGAATCTTAAGTGCTCACATTGCTCCAGTAGCAGCAATGGCTCCTTAGCAAACAGCAGCTAATATATCAAGAAAAAGGAATATGCCAAATTCAGAAAGAAAGCTGCCATGAGATGCACTCCTCACCTCCCATGGCAACACCTTACTTCTAACTAACCCATCCTAGAATTTACAAAACCTAATGTGCATTATGTTCACCCAGGCTGGGGTTAAAAATGTTCTAAAATCTAATTGCAAACCACATTCTAGTCTAGTAAAGCCCACTTTATCCTAAGTTTATTGATAGAATATTATGTTGTCTCAAAAAGGATGGCGATTTTGTCAGGGATATTTCCTAGTCTCTAGTTAGGAAGGAGAAAAAGAGCAATGTTGTGGCCTATTGCCTGAGTGTTTCTTCCAGTGAGCCTTCAAGGTAGTTTTAGTAGTCCTCAATATAGGAATTATTATTCCCATTTTGCTGATGAGAAAACTGAAGCTCTGAGTGGCTAGCTTGTCTAGAGGTAGTAAATAATGTAAGCTTCTCAATCCCCAGTCAGATCTGCCTGCTTCAAACTATCCTCTTTCCAGTACAGCATGTAGCTTTAACTATCATGTTTCTAAAACTGTTGTCATGGTCTTGTTCCCACCTATTTGTACAACAGAGCATACCTTTGAGATAATTTTAACCTATGATATTTTTTTGAGCTCCTAACTATACTTCAAGGGAAGGTGTTGGAGGATGATGACTAGCCTGAGACCACAAAGAAATCATTAGACATAAATAATAACTAATAATGGCATCTGGGTTTGTTAAACACATAAGGCAAAGCTTTTATAATATGTTATATATAATATGATCCTCATTATAATCCTGTGAGGCCAGAATAAACTATAGCTGAAGTTTTCTCCAGTCCTGCCTGGCCCACGGTCACGACAAATCTCTCTCACCCGCCAGTCCCACGGCCGCTCAGACCCAACCAAGTAAACACACAGAGACTTATATTACTTATAAACTGTACGGCCATGGCAGGCTTCTTTTTATCTAGTTCTTCTATCTTAAATTAATCCATTTCCGTTAGTCTATAAGTTGCCATGTGGCTCATGGCTTACCAGGTACCTTACATCTCGCTTGTCATGGTGGTGGCTCTCTGCCTCAGCCTTCCACCTCCCAGAATTCTTCTCCTTCTTGTCCCACCTACCCTATCCTTCCTGCCTTGCTACTGGCCAATCAGCGTTTTATTTATGTACAACACACAGGACATCCCACAGCAATAAATATCATCCCTTCTACAAGTGAGGAAACAGACCCAAAGAATTCTGTGGCTCACACAACTGGGAAATAGCAGTATTAAAATTTAAGGATTGGTAGGTGTACAAGGCAATGTTCTTATGACAACATTATACAGGCCTGCCCCCCCCCCCCGCAAATTGCAGTGCTCTTTATAGATAGTATATATTTGCCATAATTAAGTTAAACTAAAATTAGAATTTCAAGTATAAATTAAAATCAGGATGCATTCCCAATTCAGTGCTGAATGAATAGGGAAAAGGAGTGAACAGGTGGCAAGATAATGTCTACCAGGAATTTCACCAGGTAATAGACACAGCCAGCCAGGAACATCATGTGGGAGAAATAAAGTCATCAAGGCCCAGGCTATCCTCTTTGGGGCAAAAGATATTGCCTCAACAATTTAACAAAGACATCATTCTTCTAGCGAACATTCACAATCAAGTATGTAGAGACGTTCATCCGATGAAACAGCCTAACCAGGAGAGATGAAACTGCTTCATCCCCAGCGTACCCACTGGGCTGACTAGGCATAGTGTTAAGAATTTGTAAAGTTAGATTAAAATGCTAGGTCTAGCTCCACCAAGTTCTATACACTCACTTTGCATTCATGAAATCACATCATGAATAATCTATTGTCATGTAGTCATCTCTAAAAAAAATGTGAGAAAATCATTTTTAAAAATACATAAAATGCTTTTAATAAAAGTCTATATATGACATAGAATTTGTCCTGGGAAACTAAGCAGCATTCCTTTCGAGCATACAGCAGCAGAAAACAGCCCAGGCTAAGGGGCACTGGAGCAGCATGCTCCTTCAGGGCATCTTTAGGAGCTAGCACCCTATCAGAAGATATCAAGGCCCAAATGAAGAACTGTAAGCCTGTCCATTCAACAGCCACGCGTCTGTATGGAGATACAGGCCAGACCAGCAACTTATTGAAGAATCACCTGGACTTCCACTGTTGCAAAAGATGACACGAAATGGATCGTTGAAATGGTGTGTCACACAGCAGTTTGCTGCGAGTCCATCTTAGAAGAAACCTCATTAAGACACAGGGGTCATAGAGACTGGTGAAGCTTCCATCCTGGTGTGTGGCTCCTAAGAACTCAGAAGTAAACAGCTCCAAAAGTTCTGGAACCTGACGATTCACTAGACGTCCTGCCTCTCCAAGCATATGGAAGCAGACTGCTGAGACGCAGACCAGCCTGGAAAGGACTCTCCAACTTGCTGAGGTGTCTTGAGGCTGTACAGTGTGCTCCAGGTTCCCAGCTTCTGTGGGCCATCATCCTTGTTGTGGTGGCTTTGGGGATGCAGCTGTCTTCAAGTCATTTCTGCTCCTGTAAGGAACCCCAACAAATTCACTGGCTCAACAACTGGACTCTGGGGGTACCCTCACTCCGGTTTGTCGTCAGTTCCTTATCTGGGGTAAGTAGATTTCTGTTCACATCCTGTCAGAAATATTGTCACACGACAGGGGGCGATAGCTCCGGTGCAATGGCACTACTGATATGTAAGTCCTCTGTCTCTGTCCTAGGTTCCTGTCTTGCACACTGCTGGAATAAAGCACTTGACAAAAGCAACTTAAGGATAGAATCGTTTATTGTTGCTCTCAGTTCAAGGTCACATCCAGCATGGAGAGAAACAAGGTAGCAGGAGCCTGAGGTAGCTGGTCACATGACATCCACAGTCAAGAAGCAGAGTGATGGATACCCGTGCTCAGTTTACTTTCTCCTCCTTCTTCAGTTCAGAACCCTGGCCCACAGGAATGGTGCTGCCCATGTTTAGGGTGAGTATGCCCACTTTATTTAACTAAAGATAATCCCTCACAGGCCTGACCAGTGGCTTATCTTTTAGGTGATTCTAGATTCTGTTAGGTAGACAACTACTATTAACCATCACAGACATCATCTAGACACAAAGCAGCTTTCCAGGGAAGATGTGGTTGTGCCCTACTTCTCCTCCATCCTCAGGTAGTGATGGGGAACCTAGGACTATAGCAGTCCTTACCCTGACATCTTGATTCACGTCTTTAATAATGGGGAGGGAGCCTAAGAAAGACAGGGAAGAATGGAGTAAGAAATGGCCTGAAGTTAGAGAGGAAAGTCAACAAAGCAGAAGATTCAAAATGGCACTTTCATTCCAAGAATAAATTTGATTTGGTAATATTTAACAATTTGACAAAAATCATGTCACAAATCCCTTATAATTATTATTACAAATGCTATCAAGACTATGTTCATACAAATTATCAACGTTTGGCAAATTCAAAACATTGGAGTATAACATAATATTCATTAGACCTCTCTATACTCACAATGCTGTAAATAAAACCAATTCAGTTTGCTTTTAAAAAAAAAATCTTTGAAGCCAATGACATAACATTCCAAGGAGATTCTGGAAGAATAGTAATGTTTACAGCTATTTTTAAGTGTTTGTTAAAATGAAGTTTCAGTACACGAAAATAGAAAAGAAAAATAAAAGTCTGTGAAACCCCCGGTGAGTCAGAGAGGAAGCAAAGCCAGCTGCACTGCCGAGGGACAGTCTGACTTCTAGAGCCTGCGCCACGTGAGTCTCTCTGAAGGGCTAACCCCCAGGACCCACTTCGGAAACCTCCTCGAGGAGCTGTTCTCGGAAGAACCTTCACTGAACCTTTCCTTAAACCACAAGCACAGATGAGTACTTGCCGGGCCAAATGAGCTGCTAAGATGTTTTGTTTTTCCTTGTTTGCTTTGAGACAGGTCTCACATGGTACACACTAGTTTTGAACTCTCTCTATGGCTGAGGATGATTTTGAACTTCTGATCCTCCTGTCTCCACCTCCTGAGTGCTGGGATGACCAGGAGTGCCATCACCACATCCGGTTGCATGTGGTGTTGGTAAGAACCCTAACGAACCAGGGCTTTGTCCATGCTAGACAAGCACTCTACCAACTAAGCTACATCTCTTAGGGGTTGCTGAAGAAGATTCTGAATCCTATGGAACAGTAAGAAGCAATCCTTACCACAGTAATAATGGGACCAACTGTTAATACAGTAGTAATGATCAAGATAAGAAAAATGTCTCAATTCTAATTTGTCAAAATCTAAACAAAGAATTAATGTAAGGATTATAGTACTTTAAGCAACAGGCAGCCAACTAAGATTGGTTTTGATTTAAATAACTAAAGCAACTCCAGATCCAATGAATTTTTCTGAGATATGAAAGAATCAAAAACTCCCACCCAAACCAAAGAGCCCTGAAGTAGTTCCTTGAACGATAGAGAGGCATGTGCTTTCCCCAAATGAATCATAACCTAGCAAAAAAACAAAACAAAAGAAATAATAAAATCTGTTGGGAGCACAAGATGAAGGTCCTTGTGCCCCAAGATCTCCAGAGAAACCAGGAATGCTAAAGCACACAAGATTGTCCTCTCAAAGTAACAGACATAAAACGGATCCTTCCATCCAGAAGGCTGGGAATTAGAGGTCATTGACAGCCTGGTGATCTGCGCTGTCTGTTGGGCAGGCCATACCAAGCTCCGACAATGAGGACCAGAGGTGGCTAATAGTGTAAATGCTCTCCACAGTATCTGTATGACCGAGACCAGGCCAGATCCTCCTTAGGCCCTTGAGCCAGTGCAGGCAGCCTATTTCCAGAAGCCATATTCTTGGAAGACATGACAAGTACTCTGAAGTGAGTTCCGATGTACTTATGCGTCCTTGTGTACCAGGGAACTGTATTACACCAGGAAATGTTTCCCCAAATTATACTGGTTTTAAATACACTGGCAAACACCACCTGGCATCAGACCTTCTGGACAAAGTTAAAGTGAACCAAGTGAGTTTTCACCTCTTCATGGTCCGTTTTCCTGCAGAGACTCCATCAACCATCCACTGGCCCTTTACAGTTATTAGCACGGGGCTGGAGAGATGGCTCTTGCAAAGGACCCAGGTTCAGTCATCAGCACCCACACAGCAGCTCACAACTGTCAGTAACTCCAGTTCCAGGGGATCCAACACCCTTTTCTGGCCTGCAAAGGCACCAGTACACACATATTACATACATTAATGCATATAAAACACTCATAGACATAAAATAAAAATATTTTCTTTTGAAAGTTATTAACACAGGGCCAGCTAAATAGCTCAGTGGGCATAGGCGCTTAACTACCAAGTCTACCCACCTGAGTTCAAACCCCGGGACCCACCTGATGGAAGGAGAAAACTGACTCCCACAAGTCAAGAGTCTTCTGAAGTCTACACATACATTGTGGTATGTGTATATCCATACATATACATAAATAAAAGGGAAAAATTGGGAGAGAGAAGCAGGGGGGAATATGGTCAAGATACATTGTATACATGTATGAAATTGTCAAAGAATAAGTAAAAATACTCTTTTAAAAATGTTAACAGTGCAGGTCCATTAGTTAAACTGGTAAGGCGCGCGCACACACACACACACACACATACACACACACACACACACACACACACACACACACACACACACACATACACACACACACACACACACACACACACACACACACACACACACGAATGAAGCAGGGTGGAAGGAGGCATGTCCTGAGTCAGTCTCCCCTCACAGTAGTCAACATGAGAGCCCATACAGTTATCCTAAGTTTCCGACGGTCCCACATGCTGTCAGAGCCCCTCCAGTGGCTCTCTAGGTCATCAGGGAGGACTACTGTATCAAGGCACACAAAATGGGAGCTGATCAAATTCTCTTTCCTTCTTATCACTGCATTCCACTGTACTTAGTAGTTCTGAAGAGAGTGTACTGTTAAAAGACAAACACACTGACAGGTTCTGGATGGAGCACTCTGTGTATGGACAAATCTTCTTTCCCCACTTTCTTATTGGACAGACAATTTTTAAAATGTTTTGACATAACATGATGTTGTATGAGCCTACGAAAAATTCTCAATGGAAACAGCTCTAAGGTTTTGCAACAAGCCAACAACCATTTTAGCAAGCAGCTAAAGTAACTATTTCCCTTTGAGAAACAGCTCTTGGCTTACCATTGGACTCCAGTGAAAACTGACTAGAACATTAAGTGGCCATGCAGTCAAGCTGCTCATCATTAGTTATTATTGGATGCATTTAATTCGAAATTCTAGCAGCCCCAAATGGATTCTCAAGGCACAACTGAGTTGTAAATCAGACTGCTGGCAAAATATCTAAGTATCCTCCTGCTATGTCCATCTAGCTCTCAATCTGCTCCTATAGCTTCTTGAGTTCCCTGTGACCACCAAGCTTGAGAGGGATACAATGGCTCCCTGGTTACAGAAAGACCTACATACTGTATTAGAATTAGCAGAAGTGCATGGTTACTGCACAACTCCATTCAGGGGATCCTGAGAAGTAGGTGAGATCTTCCCCTATGGGGAAGACAGAGAGTTGGGCATGCCCTTATTCATTATGTTTCTTAAGTAGTCTGGGGTTAGGATTCACATGGCAATTTTGAACATGTCTAATAGACTGGGGCTGAATGACAAGAACTGAGATGGGGCACGTCTAGGTAGTCAGTGACAAGGTGGTTTTGAGAAGGACAATTTGGGTAAATCTCTGGAATGGGACAATACCTGAAAATATGTGTTCATGTGACCATAAAACTACCTCACTAGAAAGAAAGAATGGCCTGGTCAATTCAGCCCTTCATTAAGTGGCAGTTCTGACAGCTGGAAGGCTAAGCATGTCCTCACTAACAAGGACATCTTTCTACCAAGGCTAACATGGTGGCATCAGTGCTAAGTATCACCAAAATGTAAAGTCCTCCAGATGAGCCATTTACTCAGAAGGAGCAGAGTCTGGCGACTCCTCACAACAGAGATGTTAGCAATCTGCCAATCTCCTCAGAAGAAACATTGATTGTGTTTGTATGTGATTTCTTTGTCATACTATTACCAACACAATGACCTGTGGACTGACTCGTGTTCACATGACATCCAATTCAACAGTACCTCAGATCAATAAAACCATGATTAGCTGGTAATCAAGGTTTTCTGTGTGCTTAAACATGCATTCTCACCACCTTCCAGAATCAACTGGCTTACATTATGGTAAAACAGCCCATAACCACATGGGCCAAGCTCCCACAAGGAATTGCCCTGTTGGAAAGTTGGGCTACTGTTGTGGAATGCAGTTTGTGAGTTGAACTCACAACTATAACTAATGATTTCTCAAGATTTTGTTTCCTCTAAGACTAGGAAAGGTTTTGTGTCCAGGGAAAGAGTGCTTCTGCTAAGAGACTCAATAGTGCTGTTCTGAACTACAACCTAAGATTGCTATCTGGTTCATCATGGCAGAAAAAAGCAAGGGAGACTTAAATACAGAGATACAACGGTTACCAAGAAGGTGCGTATATATATCCTAGTCACAATGGAACCCAAAATGAGCACAAGAGCAATTTGTCTTTAGAAGAGATGTGTATTCTGTGTTTGTGACTCTCCTGTCATCCTACTTTATAATTTCTACAAACAGACAACTGAGCTAGGCCATAAATGATTAAATTAAACCCTCCATGATGAGGGTAAGAATCAACCCACCAAGCAAAGAATCCTAGCTAGCTGAAGTCATGACTATTTGCAACTATAACCCAAGATCCTACCTTGGTACATATTTAGCTATGATCCAGTATTACTGTTTGTTATTTAAAATCCAAACTAACAGTATAAGCAGTAAGAAACATTTTCTTTTTTATGTAAAAGCAGGCTAGAAGCGGTCATACAGAACTATGTGAAAAACAGCATGGATGCTTCCCACTGTCCAGTCCAGCATTCACAAGATGCGGCACTCAACCCTTACTTCCAGACCCCACTACATCAGCATTCAAAGCAGCAGGGTGAGAGACGGGGTTGGGGTGCAGGAGAGAGCCCCCCAACTCCTTTTGAGTATTTCTACCCATTTTTCTTTCTCCTTTTATCTACTTTATTTTCCCAAAAGTTAATCACATGCCACTCCTAACAACAAGGAAGGTCAGGAAATACAGTCCTTTGGCTGGGACCGGAAGCACTGCTGCCCTGAATAAACTCTTGGGGAGACAAAGTGAAAGTGGAAAGGCGACCCTAGCCATTGCTTCTGTGTCAAGGCTTCATGCTCTCTTCTCCCTTGCCCTACTCTGTTCTCTATCTAGATGGGCACAATGGCAGCCAGTCAATCTATCGTTTAACTCACAATTTAAACCACCAGCAAGCCCAGGTCATAAGTCCCCCAAGCAAGACCACCACAGAGCCAGTATCCGATGCAGGCACACAGACGTTTTTAATAACAAAACAAGCAAGCTTGGTCCACCACCCAACATCCACACAGACACAGTGGGTGGAGGAGGACGGCCCCGAGCACTCACTTGAAGGGGTTTATATAGGAAAGGTTTACATGCGGCTTGGGATTGGACATGGGGGTTAGGGATGAGGTAGTTCTTTGAAGTTACTGGCTGAACTATAAGCATGAGGTTACTGATGGCTAACAGGATTCAGGGTATCTACAGAGACATAAATTTTTATTCCCTATGTCCTGCTCTTGTTGAACCCAGGATAGATACATTCAGATTTATTGTTCCAGTCCTACTCTCCCCTGAGGTCAGTTGAGCCCATTACTGTCCATATCTTGTTTTGCCAAGTCCAGGATACATAGATTTATTGTCCCAGCCTTATAAGTTGAACTTCTGGTCACTTCTAAAACTGCTGGTCAGCAAATACCTTTGGAGGAAGGGAGGGGGAAGCGTCTCTCAAGATGGCTACTGATTTTTCCCTTTCAAGCCACAGTACGATTAGAGATCAGCTGCCACTCAGAGGCCTAAGCTGGACAGTAAGTGACCTTTCTGGAGAGGCCATGAGGACTAAGTGCATCAGATTAGGTAGGGCATCCTTTAAACTATCTGTATGATAACAGAGCAGGGGCACAGGAAAGTCAGGCAAAGGGCATGCTACCTTTTGTCTTGCAACATTTCATTTCTTCTTTAGGGAAATTTCTTTCTCTTACTCTGTGAAATATATCAGTTTATCACCCAACTGACCAAGAGGTGGCCAAGACTTACACAGGGCTGATCAAAAAACACACTGCTGGCTACAGGAGAACGCATTTGAACTAGATTTATGATGCAAGAAAGGCCAGACTGCCTCCCATGGGACTCGGGAGCTAGAGGATCCATCCAAGGATTAATCCGTCCAGAGCCAAGGCTTCTGACCCAGTGCAGCCCTAGAGACCGGCCATTCCTGTTTCCAGCTCCCCGATCACTTCGCCGTCCCCATTAGAGGTCCCAAAGCCCAATTAGCTCCCCCTTGTCAAGTTACCCCAAGTCAATTTGCTTGTAATCAAATCACGTAGACACAATCCTATGTACTATCCTTCAGAGACTGGCAACACTGTGCTTTCAGTCTGACCTGGCTGAGCACCTCCAGCTCTGGCTCTGGTGTTCTCCTTCCTTATCGGTACCTGATCCACCTCTGACTGCATTTTAGACATCTCTTCATGCCACGAACACATAGTAAGTACACAAATTTCTCTCTGTGCCCTCCAAACATCCCCCTGCAAACAGACCCTATTACCTCCAGAAGCAGCTACTCAGTTTACTTCAGATGTGTTCTCTACAATCAAGTTCTCTGAGTCCCACTTCATGAAAGTCCTTTGAACCCATTCTTTCCTCTTCATTTCCACAACTGCTACCTAAATTTGTATTCCACCCTCATCCTTAGGTCCCCAAGAACAGCTCCATGTCAACGCTCAGGAATCTACCTGAGACTTCTCAATTCACCATCCCTGACCCTGGAACCTCTCTTCCTTCTTGTGTCATCGTTTTTTAAACCTTTTAATCATATCATCATAACATCTATTTATTGTTTTATTGCCCTGATGCGTTTATATGTCTCTTTTATTTAACTAGGAATCTTGGTAAGGAGTAGGTCAATGTGACTGACTTAGTATCTGGTGGGTTTTGTATTCTCTATGATAAGCACAGAACCTGGCCATTAGGAGACACATTTAACTAGCAGCTAAAGAAGAAATTAATGAACTATAGTAGTCTTCTTTCAGGTCTCCCTGTACCCAGCTTATTTTTTCTACAATTTATGCTCTCTACAACTGCTAAAGCCAGCTTTTAAAAGGGCTCATTTGGTCATGTATCTCTTACTGACAGTGGGATAAGAGTATATCTTCTTTTCATTTTATTTATTTACTTTTGGGTTTTTGAGACAAGGTTTCTGTGTAGTCCTGGCTATCCTGGAACTCACTCTGTAGACCAAGCTGGTCTTGAACTCACAGAGATCCACCAGCCTCTGCCTCCCGAGTGCTGGGATTAAAGGTGTGCGCCACCACCACCACCACCACCACCCCAGCTAAGATTATATCTTCTTAATGCAATGTAAAGATCAACTCAATATCTGGCCTCAACTTTTCCTTTGTCACTTAAATCAACTTTGTTTAGTTCACAGATGCTTCACTAACAGGAGCCAAAAACTAGAGGCAGTCTCAATGTTTGTATACTGTGTATAGGTAAACAAACTGCCTTAGTTCTGTGCAATGGACGAGCCTGTCCTGAACAGTTTCCGGTCAGTCTGAGAAGAGGCACCCCAGCTGATCAAGTGCTTCCCTCACGTTCCCTGCAGGCAGCCCGTGGAGTGTTTCCTTGATTAATAATTATGGTGGAGTGCCAGACCACTGTGAGCCCTGCCACTCCTGTGCAGGTGGTCCTAAGTTACACAGGAAGCAGGCCGAGCCAGGTGTGGTGGCTCAGCCTTGAATCCTCGGGAGGCAGAGGCAGGCACATCTCTATGAGTTCAAAGCTGGCTACACGCTGATACCCCATTTCAAAAAACATTAAAGGAAAAAACAAGCAAGCAAGCAGGCTGAGCAAGCCACGAGGAGCAAACCAGTAAGCAGCACTCCTCCATGGCTTCTGCTTTAGGTTCCTGTCTTGAGTTCCTGCCCTGAGTTCCCTTCATGGTGGACTGTAACCTGTGAGCTGAAATAAGCCCTTTCCTGCCTGAGGTGCTTTGGTTATGGTGTTTTATCAAGGCAACAGAAACCTAACTAAGAGAAGCTACAAACAAGAGTCTTTAGCAACAAAACGAAATAGAGTTGTTGCCTATGCTCTGCCCAGTTTTCTGGTTATTTAAAGGACAGGAGCAAGTCTACAGTCATCATCGCTTACTCCATCATGAAGCAGACATTTGCGATCTCTTCTGTTGCTTCATCTCATTTCATGTTTACCCTATAACACTGCACATTTTCCTAAATTTGCCAAGCAGTTCTTGTGTCTGTATTTTCCTGCTTCAGTCCCTTCCTCTTCATCCAATGCAGGTCAGTTTCCAGGCCACGTCACCTTTAGAAATCTTCACTTTCACCAGGAAGACATCTTTTTCTCCTTGTCTGTACAGCACACTAGTCACACATGCCACAGTTCTCTCAAGGCACTCTGAAGCTGGGCTTGTGTTCCCGCTAAAACAGATTTCTAATAGCAGTGGCAGCTGCTGCCATCTGGAGATCTGCTACGTGCCAGGCACTGTTCTAAATACTCATCCACAGTAACTCATTTACTCTCCTAAAACGCTGGCTTAAGTACACCCTTATCTAGGTTAGGGCACAGGAGCTGAAGGAAGCTGCCTGAGATCACACAGCTTAGAGGAGGCGGGGCCAGAATGCAAAGCTAGCTGAGCCAGGAGCTCCTGCTCGCTGCACTGTCTCCCATGAGTCCCTGGATGGCAACAACTGTGTCTTATTGGTGTTTATACACCCCATGCCCAGAGTACCTCAAATATTTGTGGAATGAATTAAAATTTATAATTTTCTCTTAGTCATCCAAGAAAAAGCTCTTTGTAAGTAATACAGGTTTATAGTCAGTAATTACAAAACTGAATCTAGAAAGGGTCTTTTATAAACATAGAAGACTAAAATTAAATTTCTAATAACAAATTGAAAGAACACTAAAGGATTTCACCCTATTTAAAAAAAACAAAAAGAAACGAAACAAAACAACCTAATGGGTTCTTTCGATAGCCAAGTGACTAAAGTGGAGGGGAACAAGCTGTCTCTTCTAAGGAATCGACGCCCCTAAGAGAAGAGACTAAAGCTATGCTTTCTCTCCTAGAATATCGTACTAATGAATCTCACCTATCTGAATCTAGTAGACAACAGAGCGCTCTGAAGGCACAGGCAAAAAGGCAAGGTATTGAAACAAAGTCTTAACCCTAAAAGCCTAGTATGTTCAGAATAAATCAAGAAATAAATCAAATAAATAAATCAAGGAAGTCGGCATGTACACACCGCTCTGAGCAGTCTCACGCAAGGCCATCTATGCCATCTTTTAAACAACCAAGCACCGTCCAGGAGAGCTCGAAGCACTCACGCCATCCCCAGTAGACAGCCGCTCTAGTTTGCTTTGCTTTCACTGTGATAAACACCGTGACCAAAACCAACGTGGGAATAATAGGGTTAATTTCCTTTTATACTTCCAGGTAACAGTTAATCACCGAAGGATTTGTAGCAGGAACTGAAGCAGAGACCATGGAGGAATGCTGCTTACTGGCTTGCTTTCAAGCTTACCCTCTGCTAGCTAGCTAGATTGCTTTCCTCCTT
Organism: Peromyscus maniculatus bairdii; assembly: GCF_049852395.1. Taxonomy (NCBI): domain Eukaryota; kingdom Metazoa; phylum Chordata; class Mammalia; order Rodentia; family Cricetidae; genus Peromyscus; species Peromyscus maniculatus. Next base: position 12,143,543 of record NC_134867.1, read on the forward strand.
TTTCTTCTTGTTTGCTTGTTTTTTGAGTCAGAATCTCACTATGTAGCCTTGGCCATTTTAACTCACTATGTAGACCAGGCTGGCCTTGAACTCAGAGATCTGCCTACCTCTGCCTCCTGAGTGCTGGGATTAAAGGCATACCAGGCCCTGCTAGCATGCACATCCATGTGCCTGGGATGGTGTGGAGTTGTCCAGTGTGCTCAGCCCTCCCACATGAATCATCAAAAAGTCATAACCACAGGCCAATCTGATCAAGGCAATTCTTCAATAGAGGTTCCCTCTGTCCCAGTGACTCCAAGTTGTGCCAAATTGGCAATAAAAACTAGCACAATAATATACCAAGGAAACTTACAAAAGCTAAAAATACTTAAATATGAATGATCCATGCAGAAATATAAATGACTGAAGTATATATTATGCACAAGTGGGTACTTCATTGAATTAGACAGGTGGCAATGAAGCCACAGGACACAAATTATGTTGGCAGGAAGGGACAGGGTGACTGACTATGACTACCTTTAGCTTCCACACTAATAATCTACCTGGGCATTCCCTCATCCAAAGCCCCTTGTCTTAGTCACTGTTGTACTACTGTTAAGAAACATTATGAACAAGGCAATTCTTACAAAAGAAAACATTTAACTTGAGTCTACTTTCATCATGGTGGGGAGCATGGCAAGAGCATATGAGCACTCACAGCACTGGGGCAATAGCTTAGAGCTACATCCTGATCTGCAGGCCAAGAGAGAGACAGACTGGGCCTGGCATGAGCTTTTGAAACCTCGAAGACCACCCCCAATGACACATTTCCTCCAACAAGGCCACGCCTACTCCAACAAAGCCACACCTCCTAATCCTCAAATAGTGCCACTCCCTGATGACTAAGTACTCAAATATCTGAGCCTATGGGGGCCATATTCAAACTACACACCCCTGAAACAAATATCTTTCAGGGTGTAACTCTTTTTTTGATTTTAGGAAGGTGCTTTAACTCTACACTTCAGCAAAAACTAAGCAGACCTGTAATCAAACATTAATGTTTCTGCAACAGAATGAATATTCACATTCACTGGGATGAATAAAAACTATAAAGTCTCATATCCATTAAGGTTCGCTTATGAGTCTGAAAAATACATTCTGTTTTCTGAGCTTTTAAGATTTTTACATTGTGAGAAAAGAACCATATTCATTGCACCAGTACATTCAATTTTTTTTTTTTTTTCACTGAGAAGGTCTTTCTTACAAGCCAAATCCAGGTCCAACAAGTCTTCCAACAGTTCAGAACTGGCAATTCCATTAGAAATCACCTTGGGAAACCCCTTACTTCCCTGTTCCATAACTGAAAGCCCAGGAAGACAAAATGAGTTGCCTGGGATCACATGCTATATACCTACAGAACTGAAGTAAGTCTACGGTCTCTCCTTCTCTTCCACTCCCTCCTAGTCTCCTCCCATTCCCACTGTGCCTTGATTTGAAGTGATGTGTCTCTAAGTTTTTAAAATACTGAAGTAATTGTAGACAAGTTGTGAAAATAGGAGAGATTTCTCTGTACCTTGGACCCAGCTTCACTCAACAGTGACAAAGTTTAACTTGTAGTGTAATACTGAAATCCTACCCCAAATCAACTTTATTCTACTTTCGTTTTCAGCAGCTTCTCAATCTTGTATTCAGTTTGTGCAGCTTCATCCCTTGTCTAGATTCATGTAACCACCATCACAAGACTCCAAACTGGTCCATCAGCATGATACAGCTTTTCATCATTTTTATTCCTCCCTGTTCCCCACAATGTCACCTATCTAGCAATCACTTATCTGTTCTCCATCTCTACAGTTCTGGTATTTTTAAATGATCTAAATGTTGTCTTAGTTTGGCTTCTATTGCTGGGATAAAACACTGACAAGAGGTAGCTTACTGAGTGGATGATTGATTTGGCTTACATACCCGAGTCATAGCCCACTGAGGAAAACCAAGGCAGGAGCCTGGAGGCAGGAGATGATGCAGAGACCATGGCAGGTGGCTCTTCACTGGCTTGCTCTCACTAGCTTGCTCAGCCTCTTTCCTATACAACCTAGAACCACCTGTCCAGGGTGTAGGACCACCCCAGTGGGCTGGGCCCTCCTATATCAATCATTAATCAAGAAAATATACCACAGTCTTGCCTACAAGCCATCCTGAGAGGAGCATTTTCTCAATTGAGGTTCTTTTTTTCCCAGATAACCCCAGCTGTGTCAAATTGACCAAAATAAAAATAAGATTAAAAAAAAAACATTGTATAAATGGAATTATACATAATATAAACTTGTGGAACTGAGATCTTAAAAAACTAGTGTTAGAAAGCTGGGTATGGTTAATCCCAGCACTCAGGAAGCAGAGGCAGGGGATGGATCACTGAGAGTTCCAGGCCAGTCAGGGTTACAGTGTGAGGCCCTGTCTTCACAAATAAATAAACAAACAAACTTTGATGAAGTGCACTGCCTGTCCTCGTTGAAGTGTCTATAGTTCAGGAGTGCCACATGACTGCTCTTCAGTCTTTTCCTCTGAGTTTGACTACTTGGGATGTTCGTGTAAGTAGAATCACACAGTATATATGTTTTTACGGGTTGCTCATTTCACTTAGCATATATTCTCAAGGTTCATCTCTGTTGTAACATATGCCAGTTGTTTTTTTAAGGTTGATTAACATTCCATTGTATGTATACACCACATTTCATTGATGCATTCACCACTGATGAACACACGAGCTGTTTCTACCTTCTGGCTATTGTAAATAATGATATAAACATATATAAATATATAAATGTCTGAGATTCTTGCTTTAAATTCTTTTGGAAATATATTTAGAAGTGGAATGGCTGAGTCACATGGTAACTCCTGATTTTAAAGAATAAAATTAACTTTTCTCACTTTGAATAATTCCTTTGGGATTCATCCAAGTTGTATGCACTGATATCAATTTTCTTTTTCCTTATCAAGTAGTGTTTGTGTTTGGGAGGGCACATATGTTCAAATAGATGTGTATACCTTATATTTTGAGACACTGGTCTCTCACTGAACTCATTGAACTCAATTTGTCTCTCACTGAGCTCATTAATTATATAGGCTGGTCAATGGGCTCAAAGGGTCAGCCTGTTTCCATATTGCACCCCAACACTCAGGTTACAGAATCCATTTGTACAACTCTTGGTGCCTAGCTTTTTTGTGGGTACTTGGAATCTAACCTCAGATGCTCAAGCTTGCACTGTAGGCAATTTAGTGACTGAAACATCTCTTCAGCTCCACCAAATAGAATTTTATGGTTATGTATGTATCACAGTTTGACCAATCATTCACCAATAAATGACATTTGGGTTGCTCAGGTTGAGACTATTCTAAATATCCATGTTAAGAGTAACTTCCTCTTAATTATCCACATTTTGCTGACAAGACTTCGGCAAACTTATAGCCAACTTTCAACATTATAAACATTCCTGTATAGGTTCTGATATAGACATGTTTATTTCTTTGGGATAAATGTTTTTTTGTTTTGTTTTGTTTTGTTTTTTTGTTTTTTGAGACAGGGTTTCTCTATGTAGCTTTGCGCCTTTCCTGGATCTCAAGCTGTAGACCAGGCTGGCCTCGAACTCACAAAGATCCGCCTGCCTCCGCCTCCCGAGTGCTGGGATTAAATGCGTGTGCCACCACCGCCCCGGCTTCTTTGGGATAAATGTTTATGAGCTGGATCAATGAGATGTATAATATATATTTATTCTTATAAGAAACTGCCGTTTTCCAGGTTGGCCATACCAATTTACATTTCCTATAAGCAACGCATGCAAAATCTGTTTTTTCTGTTTCTTCACCAGGATGTCATATTGTCAGTGCTTATTTTATTCCTTCTCCTAAGCATGTGACAGCATCTCACAGTGATGTAAATCTGCATTTCTCCTAGAGCTAATGGCATTGAACAATCAGAAGCCCACCTGCCATCTTTCTGTCCTTTTCCACTACTGAGTTTGAGACAAGGTCTCTTGTTTAGCCCAGAGTTTGCTGGTTTAGCTAGACTAGCTAACTAGCAAGCCATAGGAATTCAATTCAAGCCAAGGGCATCAATTTCAGGTCACCATGTTGGCACAAACACTGTACTGGCAAAGTTATCTTCTTAATGTTTGAGATAAATTACAAATCGTGAGGTCTGAGTTGTCTTCTAAATGATAAATGGTTTTCTTAAACCTAAAGGCAGGTTTAACACTGGTCTAGCATTAAGTGGTAAAAGCCTCAAGATCATGACTTTTACATGAATAATCCTATACCTGGATATGTGTTAAGAGCTGTCTACTTTGTTTGTCTGTCTCTCCCGTCTTAATCTTTCTGTAGGTGAACACTTCAGTAGCGGGGAAATGAAAATTAGTCTATTCCACTTTTAAAATACCACTTCTTGAATATGACTAAATAAATACACGTCTCTGATTGTTATCTTCACAAGTCACTGAAGCATCTGCACCTCTAATAGTTAAGCGAAACTGTGAAAACCTCCAAGTTTTTCCTCTTAAGAAGACCACTTATCCACTGAGCTGAGCCGAATAGAATAATGTTAAAGAGACACTAAAGAATGTCTTAAAAGGTCAAAGGAAAAAGGGATAAAAGAACTGGCCAGGCTCAGAGCTAGCATGAGCGTTCTGACCAGGTGAAAAAGAAAAAAGGACGGAGTGGGCACGGGTGACGAAAGAACTACCCAGGCTCAGTTAGCGTGAGTGTCCTGGCAATGCTAACGACGATGAAAAGGCGGGCGGGTACGGGTGGGTCGGTGGGTGGCTCACCTGGCCGTGGTGAGCAGAGGATGCTGAGTGCCCACCAGCTTCCGCAGCTGCATCGCGATGTTGCTGAGCTCGTCACTCAGCAGGCAGCGGAGGCTCATGAAGGAGGCGGGATAACCCACGATCTTTTCGGCCTCGGATACCACCTGGTTCCAGTGGGCTGGAGACCTGGAGGACCGACCACGCCGGGAACCTACGGACGAGATGGTGTCGAGGGACCTGGAGCACCACCACTGGCGATGTGGGGGACCAGAGGCCCCCAGATAACCGGACAAGCGCGACAGCAGCTGCCGAAGGCTCATGGTTTGGAGTCTGAGAGGGTCAGGCACCCAGGGAAAGGTGTCCAGAGAGGGCACGGGAAACAAGGGCTGACGAGGAACTTTCAGAATCTAAAAGTTAACAGGCCCTCGGAGAAATGTGGCTTTTCTGGAGCCGTAACCGGGAACAAAGTTTGCTGCTTCTGCAACCCAAGCTGGCGGGACGGCAGCCGCCGCTCACAACTACACGAGCCACCTGTGGTAAAACCACAGGCACGGTCTACATGGGGGGCGCCATATTGGAGGCATGGAACGCGGCCTGCCGTAAGGATAGGGGCGGGCTGAGGAACGGCCGGGAGGGCGCCTTACTTTACGGCACAGCCGAGACCGCCCCCGGAGGGGCGGGGCTTTGGTGGTGACCGGAAGGCGAGGGGACGCTTGGCAGCTCCTGCCCTTCCTTGGACCTCAGTGTCCGCCCTGCGGGGGTGGCGCTAGGGCGCCTCACCTCCGCTCTGGATCTGGACGGCTTCGGGGTCGCCAGAGCGTCTCCCCCGGCCCAGCGCAGAGTGAAGCTTATGTAAATGATTATCTGTGTCCTGAGCCGGCGCCTGCCGCGAGGTCGTGGGGCCGTGGCTCGGGCTCGCGGGGAAGCCTTTCGCTTCCGTCCGCCTTAGGCCCTCGCTGGTGGGCGCGGACTCTGGAGGGGCCGCCCCTGCAGCTGGGCGACGTCTGCGCTGCGGACCCCCGCAGAAATGGGACCCACGTCGGTCGGTGGGGCTGAGCCCAGGTTCCCTCAGCGATCTGGCCGACGTGTTAGGGTTTCTCCCGTGAAAAAGCCCAGACAGAAGCAGCTTTGCCTTCTGCACAAGGATGCTGTGAGGATGGAATGAAATGTTGCCTGCTTCCGTCTCCAGGATTGAAAATTCACTGGCCTGACTGCATTTCGCATATTGGCTTCCTTAATCTTTTGTTGCATTTTAATGATAATACTATTCCCTGCATTTTGGGAACACTGAGTGCTGCACAGCCAAATTGTAAATTACTATGATCAGTTTAAGCAAGCGTGTGAACCCAGGCCTCATGCACAAATGCTAGGCTGGTGCTTTACTTCTGAGCCACATACCAGACTTAACAGTTTGCTTATTTGAATACATACTCTTAACAACAACATTAAGTAATATGCTTCCAAAAATTCTTTTCTTCTCGTTGCTAAAGGATTCTTGTCAGTATGATGATGACTTCAGTATTGGATGGAACTTTTTGTTATAGGCCTCAGTGGCCTGAGATTTACTATGTAGCAGAGCCTGACCTGTAACTTGTGATCCTCATGCACCTATCAAATTCTGGAATTACAGATGAGGACCACTCCACCTATTCAAGTATGTCTAGCATCTTGCCCTTTCTCGTTACTCAAAACAAGTGTTAAAGTCGCAAAACCCTCGGTTCAATGCGTTGTGCCCCCCTCCCCCAAAAAAAGTAAAATTAAGTAAAGTAAAATAATAAAAGACTTGTTACCTACATTTTACAATCAGGAATAGTTTTTAAAACTCAAGCTTTCAGCCGGGCATTGGTGGCGCACGCCTTTAATCCCAGCACTCGGGAGGCAGAGCCAGGCGGATCTCTGTGAGTTCGAGGCCAGCCTGGGCTACCAAGTGAGCTCCAGGAAAGGCGCAAAGCTACACAGAGAAACCCTGTCTCGAAAAACCAAAAAAAAAAAAAAACTCAAGCTTTCAAAATTAATAGTTAATATTTTTAATTTCACATCATGTAAGTGAAATAGACTTTTAAACTACATATAAAATTAAGATTTAAAAGACAAAAGAACTTGTTCACACTGTAAAACAAAATGCTTTTATCTAAAGAAGGTTTATTAGCTGGAGATCTCTTTGAATACCAGATCTCCTGTGATTTTAAATTTCTCTCTTAGGGCCAGAATAGTGGTGCTTGCCAGCGCTTGGGAGGCAGAGGCAGAAGGATCTCTGAGTTCAAGGGCAGCCTGGTCTTCATAACCAGTTGTAGGCTAGCTAGGCAGGGCACCATAGTGAGACCCTGTATCAAAATAAATAAATAAATAAATAAATAAATAAATAAATAAATAAATAAATAAATAAATAAATAAAAATTCTACTTTATTTGCAAAAAATTCAGTGTAGATAAAAGTTAGGAGTACATTTTATTGAAGGTGAATTACGTTTAAAAACAGTCTCCCCACAAGGGAGGTAAACTGATTTTTAGAAATAGTTTTTATATAAGAGATACATTCCTAGCAATAAAGCCCAAGTCTGTTACTGTGTAAAAGTGAATGTGAAAAGTGAAGTATTTTACCATTCTAAAAAGTTCCAAGGCCTGAGCTTCTGGGTTATCCAAGGAGAAAGAAGTCATGAAAATCCAGAGAGAAAAGAGACTGAATGTGATATATTGTGCACCTGAGGCTGTTTCTTTGCGATCCTGGTACCTTAAAAGTAACTTCTCATGCATTTGCCTTAATAACAATTCACAGCATGTACTTTAATTTCTCCACAGAAGCCAAGTACATTATTCTCTGGTCATACTCTATTAACCAGGTTTTTGATTATTCATGGGACTTCTAGTCTCATTTATTTTAAATAACCAGCACTTTCCTTTATACTTACAGTTAAAAGGTTGCATTATACCTAATGATAATCAGTTTTATAAGGTTAAAAGTATATTTGTTCTTTAATCCTCCAGATAAATACATATTTCCTTAAATCTTTGTAGCTAAAGAAATGTCCGAATTGCTGGTGACTTTTGCAGGAGCATGGAGGTGGTGTGTCTGAGATTCTACCCTTCCTTTGCCACTGACAATAGTGTGTGTGTGTGTGTGTGTGTGTGTGTGTGTGTGTGTGTGTGTGTGTTCATAAAAAAATACAGGAGAGTTTCCCAGCTTCAGCATTATTGACATTTTGAAACATGATTCTTGCTTGAGGGGGAAAGAAATCTGCCCTAATTCTTGTAAGATATTTGGCAGCATCCCTGACCTGTGCCCACTAGATTCCCAGAAGTACCTTTTCCAAATTGTGACAACCAGATATGTCATCTCTAAACATTGGTGAGTATCTGTCCCCAGTAGGGCAAACTAGCCTACTGGAATAGGAGAGATACTGAAAGCAAAACCTATCTCCAACCATGATGTTTATTCCCCCCAAAGCATCAAGGGAAAGCCCTGCAAGATTGTAGTCAGCCATACTCCAATTGGCTAATGGAACTTTTTCAAAGACAGCAAACTAACAAAAGATGGTCATGTTTCTCCTCAGAATCCTTTCTCAGTGAGTAGACTTACTTAGACAACTCTCTGCATTTAGCCAACCTTAGAAAGAGGCAAGGCCATATTTTGTGGCTTCTTCTTTGACTGAAAACAAGTTAATCTTTAGAAATACAAGTGTTAAGATTGGTGATGCTGGGGGCATTAGTATTCTCATGATTTTGTGATTAAACACAGAGACATTGCTACCACCCATCTGTCACCCTTTATGCAACCGCCCCTTGTTAATCCTGGGAGAGTTCTCTCATGAGCAAAGGAGAGCATTGTTGTACACATTGAAGCCAGATGATAAGGGGATCCAAGTTAAAAAAAAAACCCACAAGTTTGATCACCTGCCTGATTGACAGCCTAAGAGAAGTAGGGATGGCACCTACTGCCACTCCACTGAGACTACAAAATAGTACACAGCAATTAGATAATCATGATATTATTATGTATACATTTGCCTTTTGACCCAGAAATATCAATTCTAAGAACCAATTCCAAAATACAAAGTGACTGAAGTGGTTGTAGGCAGCAGTTTTCCTGTCCCAACCTCCCAGTCCCAAATAAATGACTCAGAGTCTGAATATGAATTATAAATGCTCGACCAATAGCTCAGACTTATTACTAATTAGCTCTTATATTTAAATTAACCCATATTTCTATCTATGCTTTGCCATGTGGCCTGGTACCTTTTCTTAGTACAATGTGCCCATTTTGCTCTCTCTGCATTTGCTGGTGACTCTCAACTCTGCCCTTTTCCTTCCCAGCATTCTCAGTTTGGCTCTCCCACCTAACCTTATTCTGCTCAGCTATTGGCCAATCAGCTTGTTTGGTAAACCAATCACAGTGACAAATCTTCACAGTGTACAAAGAGATTATTCCATAACATTTCCCCCTTTTTGTCTAATTAAAGAGGAAGGTTTTAACTTTAACATAGTAAAATCATGTACAACAAAAATAGTTATCAAGTAAGAATCACAATCATAATATCCAGTCTATTTGCATTTGACAAAATCAGAGAAAATACTCCATTATCTATCTTACCTTTGTGAGGTCAAACTTTTGAACATAATTTACCTTTTATCATCACTGAGGAAAACTATAACTATCTAACCTTCAACTCCATGAAAGACCCCAGAAAGGTGAAATGTTACCTAATGACAGGGATATCTCACTGCCTGGACAGTCACCCAAAGTTCCTCTACAACATTGGGGCATCCAACTCTGACCTACAGGCCTAGCATATCTGACAGACTTTCCTGTGAAGCAGGGAATTCTGGAGGACTGTCTTACCTTGTCTTGGCAAAGTTCAGCAGTTGCCTTTCTTGTGTCCTGCTGGTCCAGTTTGGACAGTAACCGTCAGCAATTGCAGCAAGGGCAGTTTCTTTGTCCACATGGCTAGCTTTTGACATAAAGAAAACAAACTCCTTACAGAGTTTCTTCAATGCTCATCATCTTCTCTGAAATATATTGGTTCTACCAGGAGCAGACATGTCTCACTGTCATAAAACAACAACAACAACAACAACAACATCAAAACCCTTATATTATTAAAGCACCTTAAATACTGTATTCTGTAGGTCTTTGAAGTGCTTGAAGACAATTCAAATGGACTGGACATTGTTAATGTATTTCTTGCCTATATATATTTTTATATAGTTATTGTACTTATTGTATATAATTTTATTATGTTAGTTAAAACCTTCACTTTTTATTTAGACAAAAAGGGGGAAATGCTGTATGATATTTTGATTGTGTTCTAAGAAATAAAGCTTGCTTGGAATCAGAGGGCAGAGCTAGCCACTAACTGACCATAGAGGTTTGGAGGACTGTATCTCAGCCCTTTTGGATGGAGGAATGGGAGAGGTAGGAAGTGACTGTGGCTGCTCCCCTGCTTCTCTGATCTTTCAAGTTTTTACCCCGATATCTGACTCTCATTTTTTATTGATAAGATTAATTAATTATATGAATGCTTCAAGTAGTTGTTCATTACTATGTTGTTTTAAATAGAAAATAATCCAAACAACCTCAAAGTGTAGACTAATTGAATAAACTAAGGCAGATTCATCTTGAGACATGTGACAACTGACAAAAAATGAGGGCCATCCCTACATATATCTTTCAGGATATATATCAAATTAAAAAATACAGGGTACAGGTCAGTATAACATTTTTTGAAATAGATAGGTAAACCCTGAATATGTTTTGGCATCTATTCTAAACAGGAAGGAACAGAGATCAGCATGGGGACTAGTAGCTGTTCTATTGGCTGTATAACTTTGGTTTTAGAATCATGTATAATTTTTATATGTTCAAAATAATTTGAAATACAAAAGAAAAATCTAATACCTGGAATTTGAAAATTAACTGAAGCAAATGATGTAACTGCACATTAAGTTGCTGTGTCATAGCCACACCAAGTAAATAATGAAATGACTTAAGAGAATGGTATTTTCGCCATGCATTGCCCATAGAATACATTCCCTGCATGAGCAGGTCTCATTCTTACTGTTCATAGAAATATAGATGCTATTACTTCCAAACTGATCTCATATGTTATATACAAAAACAAATAGGGGAAATGTTAGGAATGAGGATTTTTTAGAGTAAGTAGAATCCATATAATACTAAAGTTCAATTAGAAATAGTAAGTTTATGACTTTTTCTTTTAAAAATGTTTCTTATATCTCAGTAAGAAAATTTTTGTATTTATTGAAAAAAGCATTTGCTTGCTTTACCCCTTAAGAAGGCCTGGAAGTGATGGCAATTGTATAGTATAAGAATATTTAGTGCTGTGTTGTATTTTGACACATTGCTTTCATTTGGTGGGGACGACATTGCTTTCTTTAAAAAGTAAGGAGGTTGTAAAATTCTTGTGCACTGTTTGCTGGCCCAGGTGGAAAGGTCTTCACAGTGTGCAGTTTGTCAGAATGCTGACGTTTGGTAGTTGGGGTGCTTTGGGAATCAGATCTTTGGCACTTGGGGTGCTTTGGGAACCAGGTGCTTTACAGGTCCTTAAGAAGCTGGAATAAAGGGATAAAACCTGAACAGAGCCAGCAACTAACAAATCAGGGTGGGGCTCGGTGAATTGTGGGGGGGAAAGCACTTTTAGTTGGGTGGGGGAAAGGGACGGGCGGATATAATGTAAATACGTTATAAACATTTATAAAACTACCAAAAATAAAGTAACTTAGCAAGAAGTAAGGAGGTGCTTTGGAGGAATAGTAGATTGCATACTGGGAAAAAAAAATGTAATAAACCTGAAATAGCCTGAGGACCCAAAAATTAAGAAAGCTGTTTAAATCTTAAGGATTAGTGGGACAGGACAAAGATGCAAAGACATCAACATAAACGGGCTGAGGGGGACAAGTGAGCATCAAAAAAAATACTAAAATTGATTGGCACTAATTGATTACGTCTGAGCTCATGAGTTCATAACTAAATGTAACTTGGGCAACAATCTGAATATCGTCAATTGAATGAAAGAATCGAGTGTTTATTCTGCCTTTCCTGTATGAATTCTATTTAGTGGTCTCTTATCCTGGCATACCCCCTTGAAAACTGAGCCTGAGACAAGGGCTTCCTTTTTAGGTGGTTGATTTTGGACAGTGGTCTCAGGAAATAGCAGTGGATAACTAGGGAAAGTGAAAGAGAGAGAGTCAATATGAGAGTGTTCTCGAATTAGTCATCACTGTGGGCAAGGAGGCCTTGAGCCACGGAGAATGTACTTACTAACTGCCAGCTGATGTAAGGAGAGAGCAGTTATTTAGCGTCTTTCACCTCCAGTTGGTCTAAATTTCCCTCTTAGGGCTCTCCTTCACACCTCCAGGGTGTCATAAGTGTGTTAGGCAAATGTATCCCACACCTCATGGAATCAGAAGAGATGGAGACACAGAGGCAGAAATGAGATGTATACATGTCCCAAATGTATGCCAATGTATACAATGAGGAGAGGTGCTGTTGAATGATGTTTATAAGAAACAGATAGCCACAGAAATGGCCATAGCGAAAGGTGGGTTGGGAGGGTGTAAAACAAGGAACAGGTCCCTACTAGTGGGATAACCAACTTGCTAGATCAATGAGAAAAGGCTCTTCATGGTAAAAAATAAGTCCACTGAATAAAAAAAGAAAGGGTAGAATTAGGAAACTGCCATTTTGTAATTCTTTATAGATTCATTGATTCAAGTATCAGTTGTTCATCAGTGAGAGGCTGGCAGAGCACTTTGCCCGGGAGAGCATGGGCTGAAACCCTCTGGAAAGAGTACTCTGTCTCGGTGCCAACGGGGAAGGTCCATGCACGCATGCCTCCTGATGGGGGCATCACAAAGCACACACCACCTAAGCGATATTTTATCTAAAATCATTGACTCTAGATGCCATCAGCTCTCTAGTTTCCAATCTTTAACAGCTGTAGGGGAATAGAACAATTAAAATGCCATTGCAAGGAAACCGACCAACAGATCCAGCCCACGGAACAACTGTAAGCAAGCTGCATGAGTTTCTGCAGCAGGATAAGGAGAAAAGAGAGCGCATAAAGGGATCCCTCTAGACGGAGTTTTTAAGAGAACTAACTAACCATGTGCAACATACAGACTTGTTTGGACCTCACTCTAACAAGCTGACTATAAAAACTCAAATGTGAATATGCTTTTGATATATCAAATACCGCAAAGGGGTTATTAATCTGTAGGTCTGTAAGAAAAATGTCAACATTTTAAAATGATGCACACTAAAGCATATAAGAATAAGATAACAGTATCAGGAATTTGCCTTCCAGCATGAAAGAAGCCAGGATTTGCAGACCTAGGCCTGTGACCCTGGCTACTCCAAGAAAGAGCGGGGGGATCATAAGATCAAGGCTCCCCTGGGCTTCAGAGTAAACTCAGAGCTGGTCTGAGCAACTTTGTGAAATTCTTACTTTAAAAAATAAATAAATGAATGAAACAAGTACTCTAAAATCCAGGACACTTTTGATTTTGGTTTCTAGGCAAATGGTATTGATTTTGCCCTTCTACTGTATATGCAGATTTCCTGTGAGAAAAGTAATTGTTTTGGAAACAGGTGTCACGAGATAGCCCAGGCTGGTGTCAGACTTCTGAGACTCAGTCTTACAAGTGACAGGATTACAGGTATGTGCCCCATGTCAGGCGGGATTTAAAACACTGGAGGAAGCAAGTAAGTGTCTTCATCTCTACTGTACAAATAGAAGGAAGTGAAAGAACTTGGCCAAAGGGAAAAAATTAGAAGGTCGAAGAGTCAGAATTAAGTAAATTGCAATAACTAACACAATTATCTATTATACTTCATATCATTTACTAAAGTGGATCTGCCACTAACACATGATAGACCAGTGACAATAACTTAGTGCTCTCCGTGGAGACACTCTCAGTTCCTTTTGCCACTCTACCCCGAAGTTGTCTTTATCTTTTATTTATCATTCCTTAAAAATACTATTTAATAATATATGTATTCCTAAAAATATATCATTTGGCTTGCTATTTTTAACTTAAAGCCGAAGTTCAGTGCTAGTGGCAATTTTTAATGTTTTCTGTTTACTCAACATTATTTTGCTGAGATTCACCTGTAGCAATGTATATGGTGGCATTTCAATCATTGTCACTGCTAAATAGCATCCATTGTGTGACAACACTACACTTTCTCCCTTCACTTGTTGGAGAATATTTGAATTACTTTGATATATAACCCAAATATTCTCCAACAAGTGAATAAATGTGTTTTTATGTATATAGTATGTGTGATGCACATACATATGTATATATGCATGGTCTCATGTATGGGAGCAGACGTTTGTATGATCACACATGCACATTGTGTATATTCGTGTGGAAGTTGACCGTCTTCTCTAATCACTCTATACTTTACTTACTTAGGCAGAAAAATCGAGCTGGAATCAGGGCCTGACAATTTGGCTACCCTAGCTGGGCACCTTGGCCCTGGACTCTTGCCTCCCTTCCTGAGCACTGGGATTGCAGGACACGGGCTTCCTGATACTTTACCTGGGTTCTGGGAATCCAGACTCCAACCCCGGCACTTGCTCGGCATGTGCTTTATCCAACACACCATCTCCTGTTAAAATAATGTCATCGTGAACAAGTTCATGGATGTGTCCAGGTGCATCTGGCAAAAGATTATGGTTTGCAATGGAATCTGCTTTGGGGTGTGTGAATATTCAACTATAATAAATTGTTTCAAACAGCTTTCCAAAGTAGCTTCTCCAGTTTATACTTCATCAGCTACTTATGAGGGATCCTGTTGATCAGATTGTCTCAAAACATGACATTGTCAGACTTCTTCCAACAAACAGGTGTGTGGAACCTCATTACTGTGAGCGTCTGCTCCTGTCTTTCCGCTGGATTATGGACTGCACGTTCTCCGTGCAAGAAAGGGGAAAGTGTTTAAACCCACAACTCTTCACTGTGCCTCTTCTTCCCCACGTGCTCATCCCTCATAGTCACAACAGCCTTTTCTTGCCATTTCCTTCCAATGTCCCAAGTGTTTGACCTTAGAACTGCTGTATTTGGGGAGGAAATGGACCACGACCCATGCTCCCTTTTCTAGTTTCTCTTCCTACAGGCCCACGGTGTGGAATCGGCTAGCAGGGCAGCTAGTTAATTTCACACTAGGATTAGCTCAACAGGAGAAGTTGGTCTTGCCAGGGAACTATTTTCTTTAGAAACTTGGATGGGGAAGATTTCTGCTGAGGTTTTCACTTGAACATAGACAGTATTATAAAAGGCCAGCCACCTGGGTTTTACAGCTCTGCCCTGAATAACTACATGGTCATAAGGCTCACCTTTTCGTTCCTCTGAGTTTGAAGTTACTCGTCTGTAAAAACAAAAGTAGGCGATCCCTTGGGTCCTTTTAAGTGCCAAAATGATTTTAAACAAAATTAGCGAGTAGACTGATGCTTGGGGTCGTTTTCTTCTCCCTCTGTCTTCGCTTCCCTCGCCCCAGCCTGACGGATCTTAGTATTAGCCTTGGCTCAGAGCTGAAGTCTACAGAGAGGACCGAGGCCAGAGAGCATCCTTTGTGCTGCATCTCTTCTTCTCCTCGTTTATTTGAGACAGATTCTCATGTTTCCGTCCTTGAGTTTGCTAAACAGCCAAGGATGACCTTGAGCTCCTGACTCTGCTGTCTCTGCCTCCCAAGTGCTGGATTGTAGACATACATCACCAAGTCCACCTAGCACAAGTCTTTAGACACTGTTGGCCACTGCCTCCCAAATGCTCAATGCTGCTTTTGTTGGTACCTTACAGTGTCTGTGGTCAATTGATGAATAATAAATAAACAAACTTATTCTCCTTTCCCACTGTCACACATTCTGTCTTAGAAGTTTTCTGAATTGGGTTTTATGTGTCACCACACCATCTGAATCAAAGTCTCCAGGCTTGAGGACCAGATATCAGTATCTTTCAAATATTCTCCAGGAATTTCTAACATGCAGGCAGGTTGGGACTACTTTTCTAAACGATGATCTAGCTTTTTACTGTTGTTCCCTTTCCTCCTCACTTCCTTCCCCCTCCTCTTGTCTTCCCTTACTCCTCTCCTTCATTTTTTCTTTGCTTCTTTTTCCTTTTTTTAGAAAGACAGATAAAAGTCCATTTCCTAAAATTCTGGTGAGTTTATATATATTACTTTTGTTGTATAGAATGTAATATGAGGTAAAGGGGAGTTAGGACATACACACATACATACATAATACACACACACACCTACATAAATTGTACAGTGCCATGGCATCATATCAGCAACTGATACCCTAAAGTATGTAACTCCTAAAGGATATGAACAAATTTCTTCTGTCTTAAAAACACATTTTTTTTCTCTAACACTGGACAATCTTTCAATCAAGGTTACACACACACACACACACACACACACACACACACACACACAAAAATCCACATCAGTAAGCAATCACTTTATACACATTTGTGAAAAAGCCAGTCAAGCTTTTTGTTGATAAGTTCAGTGACCAGTTGAGTGAAGTACCATGAGCTCACTCTAGTTCCTTTCTAAGAACAGCTATGGCTCAGCGTCTGTTTAAGAGTGCTTGCTGTTCTTGCAGAAAGCCCCAGGACAGTTCCCAGCACCCTCACGGTGGCTTACAACTCCAGTTCCGGAGGATCTGGTGCCCTCTTGTGGCCTCTGTAAGCACGAGGCATGTGCACAGCTCATACACATAAGAGAGACACAAGGGGGCGGCGGGGGGGGGGGGGGAGCTCTGTTATTAACATTGCTAATATGGGCCAGGCGGCCGTGGCGCACGCCTTTAATCCCAGCACTCGGGAGGCAGAGGCAGGAGGATCTCTGTGAGTTGGAGGCCAGCCTGGGCTACCAAGTGAGTTCCAGGAAAGGCACAAAGCTACACAGAGAAACCCTGTCTCGAAAAACCAAAAAAAAACCAAACAAAACAACAACAACAAAAAAAAATATTGCTAATATGGAAGCAGTGCTATCAACTTGACCAGCTGCGAAAAATTTGCTAAAGATCATTCGAGAAGATCAGGTGGTAAGGGCAAACCATGTCCAGCTGATTCCCAGAGACCCACGTAAGAGAGATGTCACTGTCAACTACCATAGTATCAGAGCAGTTTCTTAAGATTGTCCTTGTTTAAATCACCCAGAGGAACTCTGCTGTATTCCGGTCTTTGAAACCATGCCATAAATAAACATCTGTAGTAAATATGTTTGAACATTATAGGGCTTGTAGGACCATGTTGGGAGTAATTGGTTTGAAGTGCATAACAAAATAAAAGGAATATGCTGATGCCAGAGCACTAAGAGTCACTTTAGTTTTCCAAGAATAAAAGAGACTATGTCTCTAAAGTCTAAACAAAGAATAACTACAAAGGCTGTTCTTTCCATGGACGGTGACAGAGCTTGGTGATTAAGAGGTCAGACATGGGAGCCGGATGCCCTGTGCTGGCATCCAGCTTTGCAGTTAACCAGCAGTGCAATGTTGAAAGATCCTCTAAACTACCAGTACTGCAGCTTTCTCGTTTGTAAAATGGGAAGAAGAATACTAAGCACTATCAATGGGCAATTATTAAGAATAGCATGAGCTCATAAATACAAGGACCTTAGCTCAGTGGCTGGCATAGAGTAAGCTTATAATACAAACTCCCCTTGGCCTCCAGTATTCAAGGGGAGGGCTTTTTACCTTCAAACCAAAAGGGAATATGAAGCTCTTTTATTTCTTAAACTTTTAGGAAGACAGCTGTTTCTAATTCCCAAACAAATAATACAATTTACCCACATAGCATAAGCACATAGATGCAAACAGACAATTGAAATGCTGTGATGCTTTTGAATGTCACAGTAATTTTGTTTTAAGGCTGTTCCCACTTATAGGGCTTAAAATTTGTAATTTAATTAAATTTTTTAAAATTTGAGACATGGTCTACCTCTAGCCCAGGCTTACCTGGAACTCACTATGTAGCCCAGGCTAGCATTGAGCTCACCATAATCCTCCTGTCTTATCTTCTAAATTGCCAGAATTACAAGAATGAACTACCATGCTGGCTTTTTATAATATTATTTTAGAGATTATTATTTATTATTAAAGACATCTTTTAAAACTTTTATTTGTTTAGTTTATATGTATGTGTGTGTGTGTGCCTGAGTGTATTATATGCACCGTATTCATGCAGGAGCCCTGTGGAGGTCAGAAGAGGGCGTTAGATCCTCTGGGACTGGAATTACAGGTTGCCATATGAGTTGCCATATGTGTGCTAGGAACTGAAACTTAGTCTTCTCGGTTCTCTGCAAGAGCAGTAAATGCTCTTCACTGCTGAGCTGTCTCTCCAGCCCTGAAGAGATCTTTTGAATTAGGCTTCTCATGATGTTGCTTGTTTTTATTATATATAATTTTTTGTTCTAGTTTTTTTTCTTTTAAAAAAGATTTATAGCCAGGCGGTGGTGGCGCATGCCTTTAATCCCAGCACTTGGGAGGCAGAGCCAGGTGGATCTTTGTGAGTTCGAGGCTGGCCTGGTCTACAGTGCGAGATCCAGGACAGGCTCCAAAGCTACACAGAGAAACCCTGTCTCGAAAAACCAAAAAAGAAAAAAAAAAAAAGATTTGTTTTTTTTTAAATCATACACACACACACACACACACACACACACACACACACACACACACACGAGTGTAGGTGCCTAAGGAGACTAGAGGCTTTGGATTCTCTGGAGCTGGAGTGACAAGCAGTTGTGAGTCCCCTGACGTGGGTGCTGGGAACCAAACTCAGTCCTCTGCGAGCACTTAACCACTGAGTCATCTCCCCAGCTCTGTGGTAGAAAAATGTAAACCTCACACAAAATGAAAAAAAAAAAAAAAAAAAGAGCAACAAGCCCTTATGCACTAGTTTGAGCAATTATCAGCATTTTGTAATCCCCTTCCCAACAGTACCAGAACATTATTAATCAAATCTCAGATAATATAACATAAACATTTCAGAAGTAAATACCTCCTTTCAAAAAAAGTAATCCCAGGACAACTGTGACTAACACAATCATCACATTTCTTATCATTCAATCGGCTTTAGAAATGTCTTTATAAAATGTGCTTACTTCAGTTTATAAATATTTGGCTTTGAAGTTTGGAAGATGGCTGACTTCACACTTCCTCCACAGGGAGGTAAGCTGCTACAGAGGCAATCTGAAATGTCATTAACAATCAACAGGCTGGAGAAATGGGTCTCACAGGAGGTCTGCGCATGTGTGTAATGCTGACCTAGGATTCTGGGACATGACATTGGATTATCTTGCTGCTGGAGAAAGAAGAAAAGAATGCTTCTAAAGAGTCAGGGCTCAATGACTAATGCATGTGCCATTGAGCCTCATGAGCTGGGCTCCGTCTCTGGAACCGACATGATGAAGGAGCAAAAACAACTCCTGAAAGTTGTCCTCTGATCTCCACGCAAATGCCTGGGAATTGCACACATCAGCACATGAAAACAAGGCCTTAAATGACTGCTTAAAAAATTAGAGTGGAGATGGGTGGTGGTGGCGGCGGCGGCGCACCCGGGAGGCAGAGGCAGGCAGATCTCTGTGAGTCTGAAGCCAGCCTGGTCTACAAAGTGAGTTCCAGGACAGCCAGGGCTACACAGAAAAACCCCACCCTGAAAAACAAAACAAAGAAACAAATTAAAGTGGCTGTGATGTAGAAAGCAGAAGGAGCCTTCTGTGGGCATGCAAGACCCCTATGCTGTGTGGATCTGGCCAACATCTGTCTTCAGGAATCTTCTGGGTGTGGTCCCAGCTGTCCGTTGATGCACTCTCTTCCTTCAAAATATTTCACAGGACTTATTTGTGACATTTATACTTTTCTTCTCATATTTTATAGCCATGTCTCAGGCTTCCTTCCTTCCTTCCTTCCTCCCTTTTTTTCTTTCTTTCTTTCTCTACTGAACCATTTGTATACTTTTGAGGACTTACATCTGCATTTTTTATTGGACTTCATTTTTAGTGTTTTTAATGTTGATTTAATGGCTGCCAAAGCAGCCCCCGAGTATTTGAATGAGGAGACACTTGGTAATTACTTTATAGGTTACTTATAATTATCAGAATAACTAAGGTTTCCCCCTCAAAGTAGGTGGACAGAAATAAGTAGCAAAGGCGGTGTTTAAGCAGATAAAATGTTAATATGTTTGTGTGGAGGAAGTCTAAAAATAAGAGAAGCCGCATTCTTCAGTGGGCTCCTACTATACCCCTTTGCAGCCAGGAAAGCAAATGAGAACAACATCTTCATTGACTAGACTCTCAAAATAGCTGATTTTTATCTTGCCTGCTTATTTTCTTCAAGTCTGTTTTCTTTTACATATTCAGCCTTGCTGTTCTTTTTATATATATTTTTAAATTTTCATCTATCTATCTATCTATCTATCTATCTATCTATCTATCTATCTATCTATTTTGCAATGCCTTTTGGACTTTGGTTTGTGAAAGACATACAGAATAGCTAAGATCCAAGGCTCTAGATCAAATACAATGGATTAAAATCCTGGTTTCATTATTTCTTGACTGTGTCTCTGAGCAAATCGTTTAGCTTTCTGAGTCTTGGTTTCTTCGTGTGTAAAACAGACACACACACACACACACACACACACACACACACACACACACACGAAAAAAAGAAGAAAGAGAAAATGAAAGATATAAAATACCTATATCCCTTATAGTATTTTTCATTTATTTTATTTTATTTTATTTTATTTAGTTTAATAAATATTTACCCCTATTTCCCTTGAGGTAGAGTATTGTAGAATGTGAGCAGAGGTCACATGTATGCTGGTTCCAAGCCCGGCATCATGTAGCTCCATTTACTTTCCTGCACTTCTACCAGCCCTGTGAGAAGAACACGCCTCAGGGCGCTGGAAAAGGATACAAAACATGGAGAAGACCTGACTCAGCATGCACCCTGGGCGGAGCAGGCCAGAGCCGCAGCAAGAGCTGTGCATCTGCAGAGCTCAGCCTGGAACATGTAAGCCTAGTCGGCCTGCAGACTGATATGAAATAGCAGCCTAAGTTACTGCTTTTTGTGAGTGGTTTGTCACAATGATTTACTTTACAGCACTGAAAGCTCACTAATACATAAAACTGTTGTCTTGACTAAATGAGATAATTTACGTAAATCGGTCAGCAGGGTGCTGGGCACAGAGGTGATGCTCTGCTCCGTTAGGATTAACAATATTATTATTATTATCTTGACAATGACTTTCATCTAGTTTGCAGGAAGGAAAACCCACTTCACACGTACGTGTTCAAACATTCGGCTTCGTGCTTATGGCACCAGCTTTTGGGTTCCATTTGTCACACCTTCCTTCTCCGGCTTCCACAGAGAACACTTGCATCTGGCTCTCTGGGCTGTGGGGCATGAGATAAAGAGGAGGGAATCTTTGGTGTATAAGCCAAGAGCATATTCGAGAGTAGGGGCGGGGCAGGTG
This sequence comes from Peromyscus maniculatus bairdii, assembly GCF_049852395.1. Classification (NCBI taxonomy): domain Eukaryota; kingdom Metazoa; phylum Chordata; class Mammalia; order Rodentia; family Cricetidae; genus Peromyscus; species Peromyscus maniculatus. The sequence goes on from NC_134867.1 coordinate 12,164,826, forward strand.
AAAACTGTTCAAAGCCGCAGCTAACCTTCTTGGGCTTGAACTCACATCCTTTAGTTATGCTTCCCATTTCAGCTGGGACCCGAGGCTGCGGTGTTGCATGTGCTATTCTAAGAGGAAATGTGTTCACCAAGAAAACTCTCATTACAAATATGAATGCTATGTTGGCATATATGTAATGCCCAAGCAACTGGGACTATATCTTGTACTGATATATAACATGTGTGATGCATCCTATAGTCTATGGAGTCAAAGATAGGAATTTGATCACATTTTTATATCTCTGAAATCAAAGGGTAACTTAGAGTTGATGGCAAGTAGTAGCTGAACTGCTATAGTGTTTGTTGTGATTATCAGCCTCTCAGTAGCTTTCAGCGATGCCTATTTGGTGTGTGTGTGTGTGTGTGTGTGTGTGTGTGTGTGTGTGTGTGTGTGTGTGTGTGTGTGTGTATACACATGAAGGCTTTGGCTCTGTTGGCTTTTGCTGTGGTTGATTTGGCTGGGTTTGGCAGGGCTTAATGCTATACAGCTACACTTGTTATTTTAGAACCCAGACAGGACTAACCACAATCTTGGACTCTTTGGGTGCAGGAAGGAGAGCTGATTCAAACTTTACAAATGCATACAGCTGCTTGGGCAAGGCTCATAGTTCGCGTTCTGTTTCTGGGACAAAACACTGTGACCAAAAGCTACTCTGGGAAGGAATGTGTTTCTTTCTCTTCCACTTCCACATCACAGTCCATCACTGAGAGAAGTCAGGGCAAGAGCTCACGCAGGCACCTGGAGGCAGGCACTGAAGCGCAGACCACCACAGAGGAGTGTCGCTTACCGGCTTGTTTCCCAGGTTACTCAGCCTGCTCTTATACAGCACAGGACCACCTGCCCAGGGTGGAACTGCCCACAGTTGGCTAGACCTTCCCACATCAACCATCAGTCAAGAAGACGCCTCCACAGACATGCCCACAGGCTTGTCTGATAGGGGCATTTCCTCAATTAGCGTCCCTATTCCCAGGTGACTCTAGTTAGTGTCAAACTGACAAAAACTCACCAGCACATATGGTCTTTGTCATCCCCGCTCTCATTCAATTGGCCGAAACAAGTCACATGGCCAGGCCTGACAATGGAGTGCAGATGTGTGCTCTACCCACTGTGAAGCTGAGAAGGCATGTGGGGACAGAAATTGGGAACAGCAACAAAATTTACCATGGCAACATTTTTCCTTTTCTCGTGGTACTTAAAACAATGGTGTGTTTCACAATGGCTGGCATCTTAGAGTCAGTGTGATAGACTATATCACGGCTGAAAAGAATCTCTCCTCTGGGCATAATATTTTTATAAGCTCCTTTCTTTTTTCTTTTCTTGCTTTCTTTTTCGTTTTCTTTTTTCTTTTTTTATGGTTGAGCTTTACAAGAAAATAGAGACTTGTCCATTGTTTCTTTGGCATTTTCCTCTCCTTAAATCAAAACACTTGATGGTGGCGATAAGGGAGACTTGTTGATGTCTTTCTGCTAATCCTTAGTTAAATCATGATTGTTACCTAATTTTGTAGATAAAGGAGGAGGTTGAATTATGGGCAAGTGACTGGAGGACTGTGTTCACAGCATTCTTAACTATTAAGTCATTATTAATCATTTGACTTTTTCCACCCAGCAGAAACTTCTACAGCATCTGCTATGGTAATGTCCTCTCTTATCACTGGAAAGCCACAGGAAACAGCATCCGTGGTTCTTGATCATACGGAGTGGCAAGTGGCAGCTAGGTGAGAACATTTCAGATGCCAGCGGCAGCCATGAAGAGTAGTGCTCCCACTTTTGGGGTAGAAAACCAAAGTTACTATAAACAAAATAGTGAAGTCTAGTTGCAAGGAGTCAGCCTTACAAAGACCTGGGGGGAAGCATCCCAAACAGACCAGCAGCTGCGTAGATTTCAGAGTAGAAGAGAAAAAGACCTGGGGATGGAACTGGTGAGTGATTTCAGGGTGTAAGTTAAAGTGACTTACGTACGGGATAAAGCCTTGTATTTGCCTGGTGACGACAAAAAGGCTCAGACAGACCTAGCTTGCTGGCTGCCTTGGCACTTTGCTGCTCTCGCCATGTGACTTCCATCCTGTGTCGATCTGGTCACCAGCACTTACGTCCCCTTACCATCTGCACTGACATTCCAGTCAACAGGAGTGAGGGAAATGAAGTAGAACATTCGTTATTTCTACTTAAAAACTCAAACTAGAGGGCTGGAGAGATGGCTCAGCAGTTAAGAGCCCTGGCTGATCTTCCAGAGGACCTGGGTTCAATTCCCAGCACCACATGTCATCTCATGATCATCTGTAACTCCAGTTCCAAGGGATCTGGTACCCTCACACAGACATGCATGCAGGCAAAACATCAATGCACACAAAAAATATAAATAAATCTTAAAAGTTTGCACACATCACTCTGCTCATGTCCTGCTGATCGTAATTTTGTCATATGACCATCTATAGACCACATATATGAGGGAAGTGAAGAAATGTCCTTACCCTAGATTCATGGAACTGGATAAACTTTGCTGACTGTTCCCAATCAAGAAGGAGGTTGTTAGCTGTTAGAGGATAAATATGTTCATCTGCAGTGTGAGTGGTAAAGTTGGTAATACAGGCAGAATCCTGAGTATGCAAAGCCGTGCAGACCATAGCAAGGAGTCTGGACTACATTGGAATGTATTAATTATCTATTGTTGCTCTTCAAACCCCACCCCAATGTAAAATCAGTGTTTCTCACCTCACTTTTTTCTGTGGATCAGAAATTTGGAATATGTACAGTGGGATGGGTTCATCTTTGGGTCTCTCAGGCCACTGACATGGAGCCCTTGGCTAGGGCTATAGTCATCTGACTGAGGCAGGGGATCCACTCCTAAGGTGGCTTATTATATATTTATTGGTAGAAAATTCAGTTTCTTGCAGGCTATTGGCTGTAGGCTTCATTTCTTGCCACATGAATCTTTCTAGAGACTTCCTTCAGTACCGTCAGGACATGGCAGCTGACTTCCTCTAAGTAAGTAAGCCAAGAAAAGAGAACAAGAAAATCACAACACGCCTCAAGGCCTAACCTCAGACACCCCCCATTGATGCTTTGATGCATTTTATTTCTTATATGCTAAGCACAGCCCACTGTCAAGGAGAAGGGATCATATTCTGCTTTTCAAGAGAAGAGTGTGAAATTATGTATTTATTTAAAAACTACCACAGTATTGCTTGGGGAATATTTTAAGCAAAAGTCTATATGACCTGTTTTATATTTGAAAGAATTGTTTTGTCTACTTTGTGTGTGTGTGTGTGTGTGTGTGTGTGTGTGTGTGTGTATAGATATACACATATATGTATATATATATATGTATACACATACACACACACACACACACATATATGTAACATATTTTGCCTATGTGCATGGTGGAATAAGGGAACCCAGGTAGATGGCTGTTACTTAGTTTTAGCAATTAATAAATGAGGCTAAGCCTATGGACAAAGTAGAATTAAGCAGTAAGGTACAAGATGTGTCTCAGATGTAGAGCAGAACAGACATACTATTTACTGATCTCATGTTACTAGGTGTCTTCCCTTTTCACAGCCTCGATGACAGTGATTTCTCAAACTAGCTGATTATCAGAAAAACGTAAAAAGTGTGAATTACTTCTCTTCATTTCCAGACAGTCTACTTTGGCAGGTCTAAGGCAGGGAGATGATTAATCAGCATTGGAAACAGGGCTGGCAAGATGGCCCAGCAGGTAAAGGTATTTACCACAAAGCCCGACGACTTGAGTTCAAGCCCCAGGACCCACATGGTGGAAGGAGAGAAATGACTTCCCAAGCTGCCCTGTGATCTACCACATGTGTACCTGGACATGTTTGCAACACTCCACCTCCATGATAAATAAATAAAATGTAATAAAAATGAAAACAATGACAACAAAACGCGGAAACCACACCTCTCTCTTTCAATTAATAATATTTGTTCATTGACAATTTCATACTGGAATGTTTACATACATATAATGTGCTCCCTCCCATCCCTCAGATCTCCCCTCATCCCACTTCTTTCCTACAAATCTTTTTCCTTTTACTTATGCCTTTTTTGTTTTATTTTATTTTATTTCCTGTGAAGTTTAACCAGGGCCATCTCCATGGCCATGGGTTTGAAACTATCAATTAGAGCCCAGTGGGGTCACTTATAGAGACACAACTAGATACTGTGCTTCCCTGTTCCCACAATCTGTTAGTTGTCAATAGTTCACCAATAAGAGCTAAGGCCCTATGAGTTCTTTCCTCAGTCGTGGCTGATTGTTGGGTGGACCCTACTTTATGGGCTCAAGGCTATGACGTACAGCTGCTTTAAGATCATGATCACCATGCATGACTAAGTCATGATTATAAAATTGCTCTTCAACCTTCCTTCCCATCTTCCAGTTCTGAAATTCTTTGAGCTGCCTCTTCTGAAATGTTTCCTGAGCCTTAAGGGAGGTGTTATAAATGCCTTGTTTAGGAGTGAGCTCTCAACTATCCTTTGTTTACAGCATCTTGTGTAATGACAGATCTCTGCATTTGCCTCCATTCACTACAAAGATAGGCTTGTCTGATAAATTGAGTATAGCCTTTTCTACGGATTTAAACATAGATATTTAGAAGTTATTATCTTAGTCAGTGTTCTATTGCTGTGAGGAGACACCAAGACCACTGCAACTCTTACAAAGGAAAGCATTTAATTGGGGCTTGCTTTACAGTTTCATAGGCTTCATCTATTGTCATCATGGCTGGGAGGACGGTGGCAGGCATGGCAGGCATGGTGCTGGAGACATAGTTGAGAGCTACTTCCTGATCCACAGGCAGAGAGCACAATATTGGGCCTGGCATGGGCCTTTGAAACCTCAAAGCCCACCCCCCAGTGACACATGTCCTTCAACGAGGCCACGTCTCCTAATCCTTTCAATCCTATCAAATAGATCCACTCTCTGGTGATTAAGCTTTCAAATATATGACCTTATGGGGGCCATTCTTGTTCAAACCACCACAACAGTCATGGATTTTTACTTTATTTTTTTATCAAGTTGGCCTCTTGTGGGGAAAAACTCAACTCCAATCAGGGGGCAGTTAATTACCCCCATGACAGTCATGGCACATTACACCTTTGGGCCCATCGTGGCTAGCTGTTTGGTTTTGTAGGTCATAGAGTCCATAGCTTGGTAAAACCATGAATGCCGCCGAGTGGTGGCAGTGGTGGCAGACCACGCCTTTAATCCCAGCACTGGGGAGGCAGAGCCAGGCGGATCTCTGTGAGTTCGAGGCCAGCCTGGGCTACAGAGTGAGTTCCAGAAAAGGTGCCAAAGCCACACAGAGAAACCCTGTCTCAAAAACAAAAGCAAAAGCAAACAATCAAAACCACGGATGCCTTTACTCCCTGTGGTGGTTTGAATGAAAACAACCCCCTAGGTCCATTTGAAGTGGCGCTATCAGGAGGTGTGGCCTTGTTGGAGGAGGTGTGGGCTTGTTGGAGGAAGAGTGTCACTGGGGATTGGCTTTGGGGTTTCAGAAGCTCAAGCCAGGCCCAGTGTCACTTTCTTCCTGCTCCCTGCCGATCCAGATGTAGAATTCCTGGTTCCTTCTCCAGCACCACGTCTGCCTGCACACCACCATGCTTCCCGTCATTGTGATGATAATGGACTAAACCTCTGAACTGTAAGCCAGCCTCAGTTAAATGTTTTCCTTTATAAGAGTTGCTGTGGTCATGGTGTCTCTTCATAGCAATAGAAATCCTAACCAAGACAGAAGTAGGTACCAGGGACTGGGATATTGCTGTAATAGACTGGACCATGCTTTTGTTTGGAGGAATATGGAACACTTGGGGGCTTTGAACTAGAAAAGTGATTGGACATTTTAAGCAGACCTTAATGGACCATCCCAGTAGGAGCATGGAAGACAGTGGTGTTGAGGGTGATTTGAACTGTGGGGGCCTGACTCAAGAGGTGTCAGAAGAGAATAATATTGGTATGTGGCCTAGAGACCAATCTTGTGGTATTTTGATGAAGAATGTGGCTGCTTTTTGCCCTTGTCCAAAAAAATCTGTCTGGGGCTAAACTGAAGAGCTATGGATTTTTTGGCAGAGGAGGTTTCCAAACTGACTAATATTGACTGTATTCATTGGCTATTAGTGTCCAAGCTTATGCAGATCTGTAATGAGAAAGAGCTATCCAGTTAACAGCACTCCTCCATGGCCTCTGTATCAGCTCCTGTCTCCAGATTCTCACCAAGTTTGAGTTCCTGTCCTGACTCCCTTCAGTGATGGACTATGGATATGGAAGCATAAACCAAATAAGCGCTCTCCTCCTCAGTTTGCTTTTGGTCATGTTGTCTCATCATAGCAATAGAAACCAAACTAAGACACTCCCCAGGAGCCTGCAGAGTGCCTGTCTGGCGCTAGGAAAACTAGCAGGCAGGGAAGAAGTTTCCAACTCACTTCCAGTTAGACTTCTCTATATTTTATCTCCAAGATAGGTGATATTTTCAGCAATACAGTCTTATTGATTAATTCTTGCGGGCAACCAAGAGGAATGGCAAGAGCCTGTATTATTTGTGAGGGGGCCTGGGGCCTCTCTGAATAAGAACTGCAGAAATGTGCCACATTGCTTCCAGGACCAACATTATATAGCTCTGTAGGGTATCTGCCCTCAAAGTCTCCTTTATGTTTTTAAATTGGGTAATCAAATAGTGTTTTCCCCATACCCCAAACCCTCTCCTGGTTTGGACATTTCTACCCCAGCATTCCACTTCTCCGTCCTCATTTTACCTGTGTGCTACAGTCCCCATTCTCTTCAGGCAATTCCGTCTCCCGCTCCCTTTCCTAGTCTCCTGACTTCTGGGTGTACTTCAAGTTAAACACATAAAACTAAGGGGTCAAGTCTAGGATCCACACACGGACGAGAACATGAACTATTTGTCTGTCTGGACCTGGGTTACCTCGCTCAACATAGTGTTTTCCAGTTTCATCTATTTAACTGGAAATATCATAATTTTATTTTTTAATAGCTGAATAAAATTGCATTGTGCGTATGTACCATGTTTTCATTATCTATTCATCAGTTGATGGACAGTTAGGCTGGCTCCATTTCCTAGCTACTGTAAATAGAGCTGAAATGAGCAGGAATGTGCAGACATCTTTGTAGTGAGATATAAATTCTTCTGGGTATGCACCCAGGATCAGTGCAGCCGGGTCAGATGGTGGTTCTATTTCTAGTTTCCCGAAGAGCCACCAGACTGATTTTCAAAGTGGCTTCACTAGTTTCCATTCCTACCAGCATTTGTTGTCATTTGTTATCTATCTATCTATCTATCTATCTATCTATCTATCTATCTATCTATCTATCTATCTATCTATCTATCTATCTATCTATCTCTTTTTGATTTTTCAAGGCAAGGTTTCCCTGTGTAGCCTTAGCTGTTCTGGAACTTGCTCTGTAGCCCAGGCTGGCCTCGAACTCACAGAGATCTGTTGGCCTCTTCCTCCCAAGTGCTGGGATCAAAGGCGTGCGCCACCACCACCCGGCTGTCATTTGTATTTTTGCTGATGTCCATTCTGACTAGAGTGATATGGGATCTTAAAAGAGTTTTAATCTGCATTTCCTTGATGGCTAAGAATGTTTTAAAATTTTTAAAGGATTTCCTAACCATTTGAGTTTCTTCTTATGTTATTGAGATCCATCACTTATTTTTTCAAATTGGTTTGTTTTCTTCGAGTTTAGTTTTTTGAGTTCCTTGTATGTTCCTTGCTAATCTGCTATCCAACGTATGGCTGTCAAACATTTTCTCCCTTTTTGTGGGTTGTCTTTTCACTTGATTAACCTTTTCCCTTGCTGTACCACAGTCTTTTTAGTTTCATGAGATCCCATTTGTTGATTGTTGGTCTTACTTCCTGTGATACCAGTTTTCTTTTTTTTAAAAAAAAACATAATCTTTTTTTATTGATTCTTTGATGATGTCACATTGTGCATTCCTACCACATTTGCTTCCCAGTTCTCCCCTGTCCACCACTGCCCATGTGACCTCTCCCCAACCCCCTACCCCCCAAAAAAAAGGTCCGACTTACCTATATACTCACTGGAGCATGGTCAAACTCTCAGTGGCCTGCGCCTTCACCCCTGCGGGAAGCCTTCCCCTCCTGTATCCTGCCAGAAGCCCTCTATTGTGGAGAGCAGACACTTCAGTATCCTGTCACAGTTCTTAAGAGCTCTCTTCGATGGCTTCCTGCTTAGGCTGTTACTATTTGGGGGGTGGGGTGGAGATAGGGTTGTCACAGAAGTCTTCCCTGTCCCGCTTTCTCAACTGGGCATCTGCAGTCATCTGTATCACTGCCAAAGTAGCTTATTTGCTCTTTGCGGTCTAAGGGAGCACGGTTCCTGGCTTCCACATGGTTTCTGGTGTCAGCACAGAACGCGAACAGGGCTCCCGGTTGCAGTAGGGCCATGGACCCAGACGTGGCCCTCCGATGATGAAGTTGGGATCACGGACATCAACAAGGCTTCCGGTCACAGTATAGGCCCCGAACATCCACATGTCGTTAGGTGATGACACTGTCCTCTGGCATCAACTCCACTCTGGCCACATCAGGGCCACTGACCCACACATGGCCCTCAGTGGCATCATGAGACGCGGTGGTCCTTCGAGGAGGTCCAGTCTAGAAAGTGGACAGTTCCTCATCTCGGGCCTCCATCATTGCACCAGGCAGCAGTTTGTTCAGGGGCGGAGTCTGCATCTCCTTAAGCTCCGGGCGGCTGCTCACCATGCTGTTGACCCCACTGGACAACGACACGACCCACTGTTGACCTCAGCCCTCTCTTGCACCTGTCGCTGTTGTGACACCACCAGTTCCGCCTCTCTCCACAGTGCGTGCACAGCTCTGCTCCTCCACCATTCCCGTCTCTCCATCACCTCCTTGCGGTGTCTTCTTCTGTGGCCCACAATGAGGTGGGAGGGCATGTCCACTCAGCTTCGGCTGGGGTCTACCATGCCCGGATACCAGAGTCTTACTGAGAAAATTCTAGGAGCCGGGTGGTGGTGGCAAACGCCTTTGATCCCATCACGCGGGAAGCAGAGGCAGGCGGATCGCTGTGAGTTCAAGGCTAGCCTGGTCTACAGAGCAAATTCCAGGACAGCCAGGGCTACATAGAGAAACCCTGTCTCGAAAAACAAAACAAAACAAAACAAACACAGAAAACTCTAAACCAGGTGTGTATGGTAAATTACGGTACTCCATACTTTCCCCTCCTACAGGTTCAGGGTGTCACTTCTGTTGAGGTCTTTGATCTATTTGGAGTTGAGTTTTGTTCAGGACGAGAGGTAAGGGTCTAGTTTCAGTCTTCTACATGCTTCTACAGGTTTCCCAACACTTGTTGAAGGTGCTGCCTTTTCTCTAGTGTTTATCTTTGGCTTTAATGTCAAAAGTCAGATAGCTGTAGTAGTGTGGACTTATACTTGGGTCCTCTCTTCTCTTTCATTGATTGATGAGCCTGTTTTTACACTGGTACCATGCTCTTTTTTAGCTCGGTCAGGTATGATGATAACTCTAGCGGTGTTATTTTAGGTGAGGATTGGTTTGGCAATCTCTGGTCTTTTGTGCATCCATATGATTTTTTTTCTATTCTGTGAAGAATGTCACTGTAATCTTGCTTGAGATTTCATTGAATATGAAGTTGCTTTGGTAGTGTGTTCATTTTCAAAATCCCAGTTCTTCTTATCCATGAGCATGGGAAATTCTTTCCACTTCCAGTGTCTTCCTGAATTTCTTCCTTCAGAGTCTTGATGTTTTCATTGTAGAGGATTTTCATTACCTTGGTTAGATTTATTGCTAGTTTGTTTAAATGAGATTATTTCACTTACTTTTTTTCAGTGTGTTTGTCATTGATATATAGAAAGAATACTGATTTTTGTGTTTTAATTTTGTAGACTACCACTTCTGGGAGAGTGCTCATCAGCTCCTAAGAGGTTCTCTTGGTGGAGTCTTTAGGGTTTATTAAGTATAAGATTGTATCCTTTACAAAAGGTTATGTTGATTTCTTTTGCTATTTGTATCCTTTATTTCCTCCATTAACTAATTTTTTTGTACCAAAGACTTCAAGTATTATATTGAATCAGAGTAGAAGGGGACATATTTGTCTTGTTCCTGATCTTGGGAATGTTTTAAGTTTTTCTCTACTTGTATAATGTTAGCTATACATTTGGAATAGATAGCCTTTATTATCTTGAAACGTGCTCTCACTATCCCCAGGTTCTTTGCAACATTTTTTTCTCATGAAGGGATGTTAGATTTTGTTGAAAGCCTTTCCTTCATCTATTGAGATGACCAAGTGGTTTTCCATTATACAGTAACTTGTGTTTACATATGTTGAATCATCCCTGCATTCCTGGAATCACCTCAACTTGATCATGGTAAACAATCCTTTTGATGCAATCTTGAGCTTGGTGTGCAAGCATCTTTGCACCCTTATTCATCAGCAAGTCCTGCAATTTCCCTTTTTGTTCTGTCTGTGTTTGGTTTGGGTACCAGGCTGATAGTGTTTTCAATACAAGTTTGGAGGCATTCTTTCCTGTTCTCTTTTGTGGAACAATTTGAGTGATTGATATTAGCACTTCTTTGAAGAGGTGGTAGAATTCTGCAGTGAATCTATATCTGGTCCTGAGATGTTTTTGTTGGGAGATTTTTAAATTATTATTATTACTGCTTCAATCAAATTGCTGATTATAGGCTTTTTTAAAAAATTATTTATTTCATCCTGATTTAATTTTGACAAGTCATATGCATCTAGAAATTCATCTTTTTTTCTTTTTAGATTTTCCAATTTAGTGGAATATAGGCTTTAAAGCTTCATCTTACAATTTTCTGAGTTTTATTGGCATCTATCATTTTTTTTCATGTTATCTCTAATTTTATTAGTTTATGTATTTTTTCTCTTTTGGTTAATTTGGTTAAGGGAATTGTCAATATTATTTATCATTTCAAGGAAATCAAATCGTTTTTTCTTTGATTCATTTGTTTGTATTTCACTGATTTCTGCTCTGGCTTTCATTATTACTTTCCATCTATTACTTTTAGCTTTCAATTGATCTTGTTTTTCTAAAGTCTTAAGGAGTATTATTGAGTTTTAATTCGAAAGTTCTCAAAATTTAAAAACTACTTTTTGTGTGTATATGTGTGTGTGTGCAGCAGCTCTCAGAGGCCAGAAAGGCATTTGATCACCTGGAACTGGAGTTTCAGATGGTTGTGAGCTGACATGGGTACTAGCAACTGAGCCTGGGTCCTTTGCAAGATCATTAAGTGCTCCTGACTACTGAGCCATCTCTCCAGCTCCAGAGATCACTTGCTGTTTTTCTGCTGCAAGCTTTCCTCTTAGGACAGCCTTCACTGGATCCCATAGATTTTGGTACATTTGGTTTTCTTTTCATTCAAATTTTAGGGATATTTCCTCCTTCTTGTTTTTCAGTGACCCATTTGTCTTTCAACAGTGTGTTGCTGTTGACACTTATCTTTATTCCATTGTGTTCAGACAGAATACAGGATGACATTTCAATTTTCCTGTATTTGTTAAGGCCTTCTTTTTGTCCTAAAATGTAGTCTATTTTGGATAATGTGCTATATGTTGCTGAGGATAATGTGTATTCTTTGTGTTGGGGTGGAATGTTCTTCAGTGTCAATCAAGTCCATTCGATTTATAGTGTCATTTTATATCACTGCTTCTGTATTTAATTTTTGCCTGGATAATCTGTTTATGGAGATAATGGGGTATTGAAGTCCCCCACAATTACTGTGTTGTGGCTTTATATCTACTAGTTTTGTTTTATGAGATTGGGTGCATTTGTGTTTGATGTGCATGTGTTTAGAACTGTGATATCATCTTGTTAGATTGTTCCCTTAATGAGGATGAAATGGTCTTCCTTATCTGTTTAAACTGTTTTTGGTTCGAGTCTATTTTGTCAGATATTAGAATAGCAATGCCTGCTTGTGTACTGGTTCCATTTTCTTGGAATACCTTTCCCCCTCCTTTAACTTGAAGGTAGTGGTCTATCCTTGATGGTGAGATATGGTTTTTGGAAGCAGCAAAAGGATATATCCTGTTTTCTAACTCAATCATCCAGGTTCTCTCTCTCTCTCTCTGTGTGTGTGTGTGTGTGTGTGTGTGTGTGTGTGTGTGTGTGTTTAAGATTTATTTATTTATTATGTATACAGCATGTATGACCAGAAGAGGGCACCAGACCTTATTACAGATGGTTGTGAGCCACCATGTGGTTGCTGGGAATTGAACTCAGGACCTCTGGAAGAGCAGTCGGTGCTCTTAACCTCAAAGCCATTTCTCCAGCCCGTGGGTTTTTTTTTTTTTTTTTTTTTTTAGCATTTTCTTAGACTTTTCTTTAAGACATGGTCTCACTGTATAAGTCTAGATGGCTCTGAACCCACAGTCACTGTCTGCCTCCCAAATGCCACTACATGGCTTCTTAGACTTTTTTTTTTTTCATTAAACACCCTGGTATTGTTTCTTTTTCCCCCTGTGGCCTCTAGGGGGCGATTATCCTTCTCTTCAGTCCCAAATCGTTCCAGCTTCCCCTGGAGAGTTGGCTTAGTAGTAATAAAGTCCCTAGTTCGTCTTGATCACAGAGGTATTTACTTCCTTTTCACTTCCATAAGAATGTTTTCCTGGGTATAGTATTCCGGATTGGAAGTTTCGATATTCCAGATTTTAGAATATATCTTCCCAATCCTTTCTGGCTTTAACAATTTCTATCACACACATGGTATGTGACTTGGCTTTTTTCTCTTGTATATTTTAGTCTCCTTTCTCTAGCCTGGGTTTTTAGTGTTTTAGCTACAAAGTACCACTGGGAGTTCCTTTTCTGCTTCTATCTATTTGGTATTCTTTCAGCCTCTTGTATGTGTATGGGTGTCTATTTCTCAGGATTTGAGATTTATTATTACTATTTATTGAGAGCATTTTCTATGCCTTTGTCCTAGAATTATTCCCCACTTCCTCTGTTCATAATTCATAGGTATGATCTTTTTATGGTGTCCTAAAGATCTTGCATGTTCTGTTCATGAGTTATTGTTTTTTTTAATTTATCATTTTATTTGAGTGAGTAATCCAATTCCTCCACCTGTCTGCAAGCCAGATAGTCTGTCTTCAAAGGATCCATTCTATTGGTGAGATTTTTCACTGAGTGTCATGTGTAACTAATTGAAATGTTCATTTCCAGCTTCGTTTTAGACTAGGTTTTCTTTAGTATTTGTATGTCTTTATTTAATTAAAATTTCATATCATTGTTTCCCTTACTTCATTTAGCTATTTGAGTTGTGTTCAGGGTTTCGGCCAGTTCATTCAGGGGTCTGTTTATGCTCTCCATACATTTCTTGAACTCTTTGGACATTTCCATCATTGTCCTTTTGACTCTTGTGTCTTGTTGAATTTCATCTATTTTTTCTTCTAAAGGACCATTACTATGGGATTAGTGATCTTTTTTTTGGGTGGGGGGGGAGATATGCCTTGGCTTTTCATTTTGTTTATATTTTCCCACTGGACCTGGGTGTCTGGACTTAGGCTGTTGCCTGTGTCTTTTGCTCATTGGGCCAGAGATTGGAGATGGGAGGTAGGCAAAGTGACTTGAGGGAGACTAGAAGGGATGGAGTGAGTCAGGATGAGATTGCCTTCTGGGTCCCTCTAAAGTCAGGCCACCTGTGTATGTGGCCACTCCGATGGGGGAGGGGGGTCCCAGGGCCTTACGGTTTCCTTTATTCAATGAGTTAATAGAAATGTAATAATCATTGTTGCCTTTGCAAAATGAGATAGGTATTATGTAATGGACTCTATTACCCAAAAACATTGATTTCATAATTGTTCCCATGTTACAATAACAGATAATAACTTCTATAGATTCTCTCAGTAAGGTAACTAACTACCAGGGAGCAGGGGACTTGTCCCATTCACTACCTCCTGAACTCGTCTGTTGACCTCCAGACTGCTGCGAGCCCATTTATGTAGTTACTTCCGAGCTCTCCTTTGCCTTTTCCTTATTGCCGGGCTGATCCTGCTAGCCTGTAAATGCGATCTTATCACTACTGCATTTTATTTTATTTTGTTTACTTACTTTTGTGGTGCTTGGAATCAAACCAGGGCTTCCTGGATGCTAGGCAAGTGCTCTGCCACTGAGTTACATCCTCTTCCTCACATTGTTCTTCAATATTCACTGGCTTCCAGAAGCCCCAGGACTAACAAGTCCGCAGCCTGTTAGGATGAGATCACTTATAATCTGGTCTTACCGCCAGGCTGTGGTGGCTCACGCCTTTAATCCCAGCACTTGGGAGGCAGAGGCAGGTGGATCTCTGTGAGTTTGAGGCCAGCCTGGTCTCCAAATCGAGTTCCAGGAAAGGCACAAAGCTACACAGAGAAACCCTGTCTCGAAAACAAAACAACAACAACAACAAAAAAAAATCTGGTCTTACCTCACCCATGTCCTCCCTTGGACAGGATCACCACAGGCACACTGGATTATTTCCGCTTCCCTTAACTCTGTGTGCACATTCAGGTCTTGTCACTTCGCTACATCTGTTCCTTCTGTCTAAAGACTGCCTTATTCTTCCTTGTCAGGCAATGGCCAACTCATTTTGTTTCTAGGTTCAACTCATCTGGTCACCACCTCTATCTGTAATGCAGAATCCATCTTCTGCTTTTAAAAATCCTCACCACACTTTATCAGGCCGGTTAAATATTCCAGCGTGGAGTGGGAGACGTGCCCAAGGCCCCACACCTTACAAAGACGCTGCTGGCAGCTGACGGCTGCTGAGACGGGGAGTCACTTTCCTTTGCAAGGGTGGCCACTGTAGGTTGCCCAAGGCCAGTGGATGAACCTATACCCACTTGCATATATATGGGCAACCAACTGGACTCAGTAGGTTAAAAATAAATAAATTCGTAATAAATGGACATGATGTTGGGAGGGAGATGGAACAGGAAGTCCTAGGGTGTGTTGGAAGGGAAAATGAGGAGTAGATATGCTCAAGATATATTCCATATATGTGTGAAATTTTAAAGTATTATTAAGAAACACTTTTATTACTTTTACGTTCATAGTGCCTAGTAATGTGCTTGTATTTAGTAGAATGCTTGTCTTTTGTTTGTTTGTTTGTTTTTTACTTTTTAAATTTATTTTGTTTTATTTTATTTTTGAGATAGGGTCTCTCTACATACCCCTGGCTCTCCTGGAACTCATTATGTAGACCAAGTTGGCCTCAAACTCATACAAATCTGCCTGCCTCCACCTCCCAAGCTGAGATTAAAGGTCTGCATCACCATGCCTGGCTTTTGTTTTGTTTTTGTTTAATTAAAACTTTATTATAAAGAACTTTCAAATAAAAAATTCACACCAAAATTAACCAGAACAGTTTATACATTTCAATGAATGTCTATAAAATGCTTGTTTAAATGAAATAAGTCCACCACTTTATCTACTATCTACACAGTGAAAGACAAAAAATAAGCTCATATCATAAGTGTGGTTAACAAAACGCATGAATGTGAACACACACCCTGGGACCTAGGCACACTTAGCCCAGCCCACATCAGCTACACTTTACAATTCCATATAACGGCATCAATAATTCTGAAGCATTGCAAATATTCTCACAATTCAAATATGTGATTAGAAATTTCAGTGGCAAGGATTGAAATATAAGGGTCTGTGGATCTTTTTTAAAGGCTTAATCATAGCTAGTTAGAAACTTAAGCTAACAAGAGCATTTCATTCCTTAAGCATCTTAATTAATTGATGCTCAGCATATGGGTTGCCAAATTTGCCTTTTAAAGTTTGCATTTAGAGGTTGCAAATATATCTATTAGTATGAATTTCTAGGTCAGTAAGGTTTTGATTTGTAATATTTAATGTTTGCATAATTTAACCTTTGCCTGACTTTGAAAAATTATTCCACAGACCTACATTTACTTTGTTAATGGAATGATTTGCCACAAAGTGGCTACAGGGACGACATTGTCATGATCTTTAGGGACATTCCTCATTGAGTCTGGTCTAGTTGGAATCTCAGAGCTTTACCTCCCGTTCTAGAAGCCAAATGATTCAAATAATCTATATATATATATATATATATATATACATATATATATACATATATATATGTATATATATACATACATACACACACACACACACACACACACACACACACACACACACACACACATATATATATATATATATATATATATATATATATATATATATATAGAGAGAGAGAGAGAGAGAGAGAGAGAGAGAGAGAGAGAGGTTTTCACTGTGTGTGTAGCCCAGGCTGGCTTGGAAACTTGCTATGTAGACCAGGTTGGCCTCTACCTGCCTCTGCCTTCTGACTACTGAGATTTAAGCCATGTTCCACCACATTCAGAATAAAATGTTACATTTTAATTGACCCATATTTATGGAGTTCAGCCTGACATTTCAATACATGTGTATAGTGTTTAATGATACTATCATTTTATCAGATCATGATGAATGTCATATTTATTAGCCCATACATTTATCATCTCATATTTATCATTTCTTTGCATTGGGAACAATCAAAGTTCTCTCTGTTAGGTATTTGAAATGTTCAAATAAATAGTTGTTGCCAACCATAGTTATTCTACAGAGCTATGAAACATTAGAAGTTAGTCTTCTTGGGCTTGTGAAAAGGCTAGGCAGTTAAGATCTCTGTCAATTCCAGGCCAGCCAGAGCTACATAGTGAGACCCTGTCTTCAAAAAAAAAAAAAATGTTGAGGCCAGGCAGTAGTGGCACATGCCTTTAATCCCACCACTTGGAAGGCAGAGGCAGTCAGATCTCTGTGAGTTCAAGGCTAGCCTGGTCTACAGAGCGAGTTCCAGGACAGGCTCCAAAGCTACACAGAGAAACCCTGTCTCAAACAAAACAAAACAAAAACAAAACAAAACAAAACAAAAAAATGTTGATACAAGAGTTCTTCCTTCACATCTGTATATGGATTTATTATCTTTAATGTATTTAAACAACAACAATAACAAAAAAACATACAATTGCTATCCCAAGACTCACTATTGAATCTTTAATTTATCTACTTAGTTTTTGATGAATTTTTTCTATTGAAATGTAGTCTCATACTTCAACTCTGAGTATTTTCTGCTCAACTCCTTCCCTCTAGGGTGTAGTAAAGAGACAACACATAGCCCAACAGCACATATGAGACAAATTCTCTGTGATAGAAAAATGTTTCTTGCTATGAGTGATGTTTCTCAAAAGAGGTAGGTCAAAAAAGATCTCTGTCCTCTGTAACTGTTTACTGAATACCATATTTGATTGCAAAATATTAAAATGTAGTATGTTACTTTTGAAGTGTTGAGTGTTTTGTTACAGATGATTTCGTTTCCATAACAACCATGTAAAAATTAGAATAAAGATGAAATTACAATTATTTAGCACATCCATGAGCTTGATTTCCACCCCAAAAGTGTTAAAATGGCTGAGCATAGAAGAGCAGCAGTGTGGTATGGGTCAAACTGTGCTTCATCTCTTGGGGAGTCAGCGGGATGGAATTTGTATTCAGACCTCCTTTTTTCCTGGTGGTGTCTTGTGCTCAGTCTTACTTTCCTGTGGTGTAGTAAGGATATCAACTCTCAAGGATGACTAGAAGAAGAAAATAGCATAATATGTATAAAACACTGTTGTGGGATATTTGCTCACACTGTATGAAGATGTGTCTCATCTACCTAAGGCACAATCTAA
Source organism: Peromyscus maniculatus bairdii (assembly GCF_049852395.1). Classification (NCBI taxonomy): domain Eukaryota; kingdom Metazoa; phylum Chordata; class Mammalia; order Rodentia; family Cricetidae; genus Peromyscus; species Peromyscus maniculatus. The sequence goes on from NC_134867.1 coordinate 12,182,634, forward strand.
TTGGTTTAATGAAGAGCTGAATAGCCAATAGTTAGGCAGGAGAGGATAGGTGGGACTTCTGGGCAGAGATAGGAAATCTAAGAAGAATATGAGGTGTGTGGGATTCGCCAGCAAAACACAGAGGAAGTCCGAAGTACAGTATGGAGGAGAGGTAACGAGCCACATGGCAGAATGTAGATTAATATAAACATGTTAAGTTTCAAGAGCTAGTTTTAAAAGCTAAGGACAAGCTTTCATACTTAATAAAAAGTCTCTGCTATTTAGGAGCTGGTGGTCCAAAGAAAGACCCATTACAAGACACTTGGCTCACAAAAGGGTTGTTTTAATACTTGGTAACCAATATATAGCTTAGCACAGGATTGTCGGAACATCTGATAACATATCCAAGGGAATTATATTATTATAAGTTCACAGTTATATCTCTACAAATCAAATAAAGAGAAGCATTTTTTAAAGGTTGTCTTTATTGGCTCATGGCTGAATTCTTAGAACTCAAGAGGCTGAGGCAGGAGGATTCCCCAGAGTTCAAGGGTAGCTTAGGCTACCTAGTAACAGGTTTAGTGGGGGACTACGTAGCAAGAGTCTATCTCAAAATCAAACAGGGAGAAAGGAAGAAGGAGAGAAGGAAGAGCTTTTATTTCATCAATGAATGCCATCAGGGAAGGCAAAGGAACTTAATTGAGATATTAGGTGAAATTTCCATTTACTAGAATTTCAAACTTTTGATTAATTAATAATGTTGTATGATTAAATTGATCTTATTATGACATTTCTTTTTAAAAGATTTCATTTTATCATTTTTATTTATGTGTATGTGTGCATGTGTGGTATGTGAACATGAACTGGATCTTCCTGGAGCTGGGGTTAGAGGCAGTTGTGAGCTGCTAGATATGCTGGGAACTGAACTTGGGCCCTCTATGACAGCAATATGCTTTTGTAACCACAGAGCCATTTCTCACATCCCAAACTTTAATTTTTGCTTTTTTGGAGAAAGGATCTATGGAGATCAGGCTGGCTTTGAACTCACAGAGATCCACCTGTCTCTGCCTGGAATTTGAAGACATGCTCACTCACCTTTTGGTGGATATGTTGGTCATTTGAGATAGCCCAAATATTATCTGGTGAGAAATAGGCTTTTCTTAGACTCACTGATTGGAACTGTGTAACAGATACACAAAATCTCAATTAAATTTTGATTAATTAACAATATTTTGTGTTTCAATTGGTCTTACGATATTTCTTTGGAGCCACAAGCTATTTTCATTTCTATTTATATAGAAAACAATTAGGCAAATAATGCCCCAAATTTACTTAAGTAGATGGAAAACTCTATTTTTTAAACTGCTAAAAGCAAATTTGAGTCAGAGTAAATAAATAAACGTGCATGCTACATTAATGTGAAACCCACAAGTACTTGCTAAATGTGAACTTTATTTTTTATAATTGAACTTAATCTCTCTTTCATAACCTCGACATGAGGGGGTGAAAGTGAAGTCTCAGACAATCTTTGTGGCCTGGGTTTCTCTTGGCCTTCATCCTCTCCTCACCAGGCTGGCCTCTACCCGGGATTTGCAGAGAGGGTGGCATTTGCTTCTTAGCCGTGACATCTTTTCCACAGCCTACCCTGAGACACAAGAATCCTCCCAGTCTCTACGTAAACACTTCGGGCACAGTGCTGCAGCAATTCTATAGTGTCTCAGAGTCACAGCTGTCCCATTCTCAGTCACACATGAAACCATACGTTATGGTGGATGGAGAAGACCTTCCTCTGGCCAGGCTCTATGTGCCTTCCTGGACCGTGTCGGGCTGGTGTGTTCGCTAAGGCTACCTCTGTTCTGGCTTCCATCTTGGGAGGAAGGTGTGGACCACTCCTGCTCTCCTTCAGAGACCTTCAGACCTGGCAAGCGTTTTGCGTGTTCCACCCCCTCTCTCCCAGGCACTGGGATGTGCGTGGGGCTCTATAGTGAGTCTCTCTGATATCAGAGCACCTTTCTTCATCCACTCCTACTTTTTCTCAAACTCACAGAGCTGTGATCTCTTTCTGGATTGGGGAAACACCCCTGGGCTTATCATTTTTGTAGACCTCAACCTCACACAGACTTTACAGTATGAATCTTTCATGCCCCTGAGTCCTGATACTCAAAATGCAGATTTTTCAAATTCAATGAAAATGTTTTTTTTTTCCTCTCCAAATACTGCTATTGCTTTGAATTTCAGAAGCCCATTTTTAAACTAGAAAGTCACAGGCGAGTCATGTTGATCTGTGGGTTACCTTTATAATAGCCTTCCCCTGATGCAACAGACACCAAAGTCTGATTTGAATGAAAGGATATATGGGATAAAAGAGTCATCAGAGACAAACAGGACACTTCTCACTACATCAAAATCTTATCTTGCCACAGATGGAAGCTGCCTTACACCTAGTCTTTAATCTAGTTTTTCCTTGATTTTGAAACTTATTTTATTTTCTAATTAATGACTCGAAAAAATTGACAAATGGACAGTGGCCAGACCACATATGGCAACAGAAGTCGGACTGTCAGGCTGCTGCAAAAGCCAGAGCAGCCAAACCAGCATCTCTGGCTGCCAGGAGGAAGGTTCAGCCTTGGTCAATGCCCGGCAGCTTTCCAATCCCTTACCAATTCCCTTCCAACTCATAGCTAACCAGAAAAGGCCAAATATTATCCTCCCTAAAGCGATCGTGGAGGATACCTTGCTTCTACTCAGCTGCTTCTCCGGTTAGCTTGCCTGGAGCTTTTCCACGTCAGCAGCCTCCAGGCTGAACACACCTGGAGCCCCTTTTCTCTCCCCTTCCCACTGTTAAGCCTTCCCACTCTCATGCCTGCCTTTGACTCTCGGCCAAGTGCCAGCCATGGTGGCTGTCTCCCTCACTCTAAATAAATATCCTTTGTTCTCATCTGGGTGGGCTTCTTACGCTTCCCCAGGCTTACTACACATAAAGCCATTCTATTCAGATGTGTGCTTTGATAGCTGAGCTTAACTAGTGTGTGTGTGTGTGTGTGTGTGTGTGTGTGTGTGTGTGTGTGTGTGTTTCACAGGGACATTTGGAGGAAATAAATACTGGGCTTTGATTTCTGCCTTGATGAGTAAGAATTAAAAGTCATAACTCCAAAATGACATTGTCCTTGAGTTTACAGGCCCTAGCATGCTTGCCTCAGATGTGAACGACTATAATATTTTCAAAAGTGTATTGAGATTCCCATCTTTGCAAATTAAAATTAATACATATTAGCAAGTTACTGTCCAGGGGGACAGTATTGTGCATCAATTTGAAAATGAAGAATGTTTTTATTACGTAGGCGATTGTTCCTCATGTGTCAGTTTCCTTCAGTTGGTGATAACTACATTAGTATGCACAAGTAAACTGAAGGCCTTAGTGAAACAATGGTTTTTAGAAGAGCACTTCTAAAACATAAAAAAAAATTTGCACTTTTGTACATAAAAGGCTGTAGGTTACTTCCAGGTCATTACAATACATAGTATGAGTCATCATAGCAACATTCTAAAATATGTTACAATGCTCAGTCCACAAATGAAGACTTGACCAGTAAACTAGGATACCAAATTCAGGGCCCCCCATAAAGATGGGGTCCCTCATTCTACTGGAAGTGCCTCAGGTTCACAGGAAGCTGATAGGAACCGGAGAATTTATGTGCCTGTCATGGAAGGAAAGCCCACCCCTGTTCTTCTGGTTGGGCTAGTCTTCAGCTGGTAGGGCCAAGGATAGGAAGCGTTCCTGGAGCCGAAGCGGGAGGGGATTCCACTCAAGGGTGCTGGGCTATCTCGGTGTTTAACGGCAACGCTTATCATGGCCAGGGGGCCTGCACACATGGTAGAACTGGAAGGAACTTGGGCCTCCCCAGGCACAGTTGAATGTCTTTCTACATGCATCTGTCCACCCCACTTTTCAAGTCTTTTCCCTTTGCCATGACTGCAGGCCCCTACAATCTTGTTAGATATTCCTTTCTTCTTACCGCCTTCATCTAGCTCAGTGGTTCTCAACCTGTGGGTCACAACCCCTCTGGGGTCAAATACCCCTTTTGTAGGGGTCACATGTCAGATATTTCTATTATGATCCATAACAAAATTACAGTTATGAAGTAACAATGAAATAATTTTCTGGTTGGGGGTCACTGCAGCATGAGGAACTGTATTCAAGGGTCACAGCATTAGGAAGGTTGAAACAAACGAAACACTTCTCAATGTATCAAAGTCTTAACCTCACCACAGCCACCTTCAAGTCCTCAGCGCCGCTGAGCAGCTGTGCTTCGGCTCTTGTAAAATTCTGCCCACAACACTTTCTCCCGGAGCCTAGGATCTCCGCATGGCCAGCTCTTCTCGTTTTTCCTGTTACAAGTCCAAAATTTCCTCTCAGAGGCCTTCGTGTTTTAGCTAAGGTAGACTTACCACCACCACATTTTCTAAGTTCTTTTTAAAAGTTGAGCGGGGTGGCTGTAACCCCAGCACCTAAGAGGCTGATGCAGGAGGATTGCTACAAGTTACAGGACAGTTTAGATGACATAGTTCTAGGCCAGCCTGAGCTACCAAACTGAGAAAAAAAAATCCAGTCTCAAAACTAACTAGCTAACTAACTAACTAACTAACCAACCAACTAACTAAATAAACAATAAAATAACACCATATGCTTTGTTACCTTGGTTGCTGCTTTACTTTCAGACTCTAAAGTCTGTGAGGGTTGGACACAGTGTCACACACTTGGACATGATGTCACACTTGGACATGGTGTCACACACTTGGACATGGTGTCACACACTTGGACATGGTGTCGTCACACACTTGGACATGGTGTCACACACTTGGATATGGTGTCACACACTTGGACATGGTGTTACACACTTGGACATGGTGTTACACACTTGGACATGGTGTTACACACTTGGACATGATGTCACACTTGGACATGATGTCACACTTGGACATGGTGTCACACACTTGGACATGGTGTCACACACTTGGACATGGTGTCGTCACACACTTGGACATGGTGTCACACACTTGGATATGGTGTCACACACTTGGACATGGTGTTACACACTTGGACATGGTGTTACACACTTGGACATGGTGTTACACACTTGGACATGATGTCACACTTGGACATGGTGTCACACACTTGGACATGGTGTCACACACTTGGACATGGTGTCACACACTTGGACATGGTGTTACACACTTGGTAATGATGTCACACTTGGACATGATGTCACACTTGGACATGGTGTCACACACTTGGACATGATGTCACACTTGGACATGGTGTCACACACTTGAACATGGTGTCACACACTTGAACATGGTGTCACACACTTGAACATGGTGTCACACACTTGGACATGATGTCACACACTTGGACATGATGTCACACTTGGACATGGTGTCACACACTTGAACACGGTGTCACACACTTGAACACGGTGTCACACACTTGGACACGGTGTCACACACTTGGACACGGTGTCACACACTTGGACACGGTGTCACACACTTGGACATGGTGTCACACACTTGGACACGGTGTCACACACTTGGAGACGGTGTCACACACTTGGACACGATGTCACACACTTGGACATGGTGTCACACACTTGGACATGGTGTCACACACTTGAACACGGTGTCACACACTTGGACATGGTGTTACACACTTGGACATGGTGTCACACACTTGGACATGGTGTCACACACTTGGACATGATGTCACACTTGGACATGGTGTCACACACTTGGACATGATGTCACACTTGGACACGGTGTCACACACTTGGACATGGTGTCACACACTTGGACATGGTGTTACACACTTGGACATGGTGTTACACACTTGGACATGGTGTCACACACTTGGACATGGTGTCACACACTTGGACATGATGTCACACTTGGACATGGTGTTACACACTTGGACATGGTGTCACACACTTGGACACGGTGTCACACACTTGGACATGGTGTTACACACTTGAACATGGTGTCACACTTGGACATGATGTCACACTTGGACATGGTGTCACACACTTGGACATGATGTCACACTTGGACACGGTGTCACACACTTGGACACGGTGTCACACACTTGGACATGGTGTCACACACTTGGACATGGTGTCACACACTTGGACACGGTGTCACACACTTGGACATGATGTCACACTTGGACATGGTGTCACACACTTGGACATGGTGTCACACACTTGGACACGGTGTCACACACTTGGACACGGTGTCACACACTTGGACACGGTGTCACACTTGGACACGGTGTCACACACTTGGACATGGTGTCACACTTGGACATGGTGTCACACACTTGGACATGGTGTTACACACTTGAACATGGTGTCACACTTGGACATGGTGTCACACACTTGGACATGGTGTTACACACTTGGACATGATGTCACACTTGGACATGGTGTCACACACTTGGACATGGTGTCACACACTTGGACATGGTGTCACACACTTGGACATGGTGTCACACACTTGGACACGGTGTCACACACTTGGACACGGTGTCACACACTTGGACACGGTGTCACACACTTGGACATGGTGTCACACACTTATAATTCCAGCCTTGGGGAGGCTGAGGAAGGGAATCTCAAGTCTAAGATCAGCCTAGACTACAAAGCAAGACTGTCACAAAAAACAAACACGTTGTGAGATGTGAAAACCTGTCAAGTTATGTTTGCTGCTACCAAGCACCCAGAAACAGTGCTGGGGTCTTCCACACATATTTACTTAATGAGTAAATAAGCAATAAACCCAAACAGGTACCCATCCTCAAGAAAACAAAAACAAAAAGCAAACAACAACAAAACCCACAAAGAAGCAGAGAGTCTGTATAACTTCAGGTCTCAGACTCCTGAGAACCCCTCTGTTGTCCATGGTTAAAGCCCCACGTTAACTAGAAATATGCTGTTTCTACAACTCTTCTTTAAATTCATTCTACAATTTTGTTCTTTGCAGTTGGAGGTAATCATGAGTTCTGAAGCATATTTTAATCAGAAAGGCCATCATTGTACATTTGGTCTAGATAAAAGAGTCCTAATGTTTACATTGGTGGATCCTAACAACTACATTTCAGTGAACTGATGATGCTTGTGATACAAACACTAGATACTTGCCTCTGCTTCTCCTGTCTTCTGGACGACTTGGATGGATTAAACTTCCTGGCTTCCCTATAGGTCGGGCAGATCTCTGTGACTAACTCTAGACAATGTATATGTTCCTGCCATGGGAATTCTCCAGGCCCCCATCTTCTCTATAGTGACTGTGAAAGCATGTATAAATGTGATGTGCATCCCAAGCCATTGCACAGAGGATAATTGCTAAAGAGAGATCCACCATGACACTTAGCTGACTTTGTTGGAGCTAGAAAACAAAGCTTGCTTGTTTTAAGCCTCTGGGATTTTTCCTAAGACTGGTTGTTGCAACCTAACTCAAGGAAATCTAATGCGCTACTGAATGGGAAATATGTTGTTAGCTTATGTACCATTAGCAAGAAATAGATAGCACTTAAAACGTAAGAATTCAAGGTAAAATGCATTTTAATCTTAGATCTGTGGACCTTAGATTAGGTAAAACATAGATTGTTACAGGAATTCATTTAAATCAGATTAGCATAGTATTTAAAACTCCAGAACTGGAATTGGACAGGAAGTTATGAGTCTACATCCCATTACTTCTTAGAACTTGTATAAGATTCAGCTTCCTTGTGTGACTTGGAGATAACAAAGTAGCTTCATGGGGTTTTATGAATATTAAGTGAGATAATTCCTATCATGTGTTCAACATCATAATTATATTTTAATCCTCACCTTTAGCTAGAGCAGAGAGCTTGTTCAAGATGAACACTCACTTCAAATATTGCACAGGAAAAATTTTAAGATGTCTTTTAGGGTACACCAATCAATTCTGGGTGATAAGTATTTATAGGAGGGGTCTACAGATAACAAATATCTACAGAAGACCACTCTGGGGTCTTCCCATCTGTTCTCAGATGTGCTTTCTAAGTAAAGCAGGCTCAAGTTAAGACCAAGAGCACCCATAAAGAGGGGAAACACGAAACGCACCTGAGGAATACACAGAAGATTGGACCTGTGTCCATCGTGGTGATTGACAGGGCTAACAAGAGGGAAAATGAGGACTAACTGTATACCGGGAGGCTTGGGTGCTGTGTGGGGGTGGGGTGGAGGAGTCTGAGGACTAACTGTATACTGGGAGGCTTGAGTGCTGTGTGGGGGGGTGGAGGAGTCTGAGGACTAACTGTATACTGGGAGGCTTGAGTGCTGTGGGGGGGGGGGTGGAGGAGTCTGAGGACTAACTGTATACCAGGAGGCTTGGGTGCTGTGTGGGGGTGGGGTGGAGGAGTCTTCAGAGAAGTATTTATGTTAATGTTTCTACCACAGTTATACTTTTACAATGAAGTTATCCAGGGAACATGATCTGACTCCATTCCAATTGCATACAGCATCAACTCTTGCTCTACCGGCGTTCTGTAGTACATTTGGGAAAACACAGATTCATGAACAGGTAGCAATCGCAGCTCCGAAGCTTATGTCAGATAAGCAGTTTTCCTCACATACACTTCTGTGCTTCTATTGCCAGGAAAGACGTGCTTCATGGGTTCTGATCCAGTCTTCTTACCTCAGTTTTCTAGAGGGCACAGAGGAACAGGTGGCTGATTAATGTCATTATTTTATTAAACACCTGGGCTACTTCTCTAAAGTCCTTTTCTTTGAAAGAAGTAGCGCTGCTTCTAAATATAAGTCTGGGCGATAGTTTACCTTTTCTGTTTACTTGTTTCTTAACTTGTGAAACTGTATCTCAGATTGGGGGTATACAACTTGTTACTTGATATCAGCGGAACAACAGTGAATCAATTGTGACGGCTTTGGCACCAAAGGAAACATAGCAGACTTAAATATGTTTCCAAGAGACAAAGGCTTCCTATTGCATAGTTTATTTTACAACACGTGTCTGAAGTTTTACACTTTCCGAAAGCAAAAAAACAAAAGTTTTCCCAGCACTTCTTTAGCTGAGAGGACAGAATACAAAGAACAAACTTGCCCCCATCCACATATTGTCTGGGTGAAATTCTGATATAAAACCCCCCAAGGATTTTCTTCTTTTCTTCTCCCAGTAGCAGTATCATGGAGACACTCCTTGCTTAAAGCTCAGCCCACCAAACACCACACAAGTTAGTGATCTGGAAAGGGGTGTAAATGTAAATAGGCCTGGGCTTCTCTCAGCCTTCTCACTACTGGGTCGCTGAAGGTTTGCCAAGGTCTACTGCAAATTTCTAGACCCAGCCAGAGGACCCGGGCCTCCCAAGCTACATGCACCTGGATATGCTCCCGAAGCTACTGTGAAAAATCTCACTGAGGCACAGCTGTAACTGAAAATGCTCCCTCAATTTCCATCCCCCCCCCTTTCTTAATTTCTTGAAAACTTGCTAAGGGTCCCAAGTGTTATCTTTTTTACCCCCTCTGGGTGAGAGTCTTTCACCAGGACCCTTAACAGGGAAAGGTGACTCACAGCGGTTCCCTCAGGCCTCCTGGATGGCTTGGGACAGATGCTACTAGAAGTAGGAGCTGGGTACTGCTTCCCTTCGAACCTTCCGCACGTGCAAGGAAGAGTTGCTTTCCCTAGTACACTCCCAAATATTTGGAATTCGGTGTGTACGAAACAAATTATGCTAAAATGCAAAACAGGCTTCATAGAATATGAATGTTCAGCCCTCCGGAATATGCTCACAGATATCTTTAATTCGATGCTTAAGAGACAAAACGATGCTAAAATGCAAATTAGGCAATGCAATACTCAGAATGAACCCCACTTGATAGGCCGAGCTGAGATTTTAATGAAAAGCTTACTCATACCCCCACACCGATTTCATTCTATCTTTTTAAGTACTTAAAAATGTGTAATTTTAAATTCCACCACTGTCATAATGAACACTCTGTAATAACAAGCCGCGGAACAATGGACACCCCCATATCACATTGTGTCAGGTAATTACAAAGTGGAGCGGCGCGGGAAAGCTGAACCTGAACTGGGAACGTCGAGGTGCCCCTTTGCAGTGTGTAGGAGCTTTCAGAGCTATGTGTTGTCGCTGGAGCCTGATCAAGTGGTTCACACCAATATCTCAACCCAAAAGGCAGGGACAGGCGCAGCCGACCTTGGCCCAGGGCGTGGACAGAGGCGGCCAAGAGGGGACACGTGAGCGCATGAAGGATGAGCTGGGCTCTGGAACCTGCAGATTAGAGTCTAGTGGAAGAGTGTGGAACCCCGCGGAGAGGAGAGGGTCCTGCTGGGCGTGGCGAGGGTGTCGGGCTCCTGGAGGGAGGGGTCCTGTGCAGGATCCTACGCCCACAGCAGTACCCACTAAGCTCAGGGCATGATGAGGGTGCACGCGGGGTCACCGGGTAAAGACGCTACTTTGTAACAGGGCATAAGAGTGCTCGTGGGGCGGAGGGGGAAGGGAGAGAGAAAGAGAAAGAAAGAAACCAGGGAGCTGAAGGCTGAGTTGTCCTACTTCTAAGTCGGTCTCAGGAAGGCGAAAGCTTCCTGGCAAACAGTCTGAGGGCACGCCGCGCTGGGGATCCCTCTAAGGGACATCCAGCCTCCGCACAGTCTGCCGTGGCCCCTGGGGCAGGACACTCGAGCCTGAGTGGTGGGTCCAGTCTGTGTTTCAGTCCGCTACTCGGCGCTACAACCCCAGGGCCGAGTGCTCGCTCTGCTTTCGGGTCCTGCGCCCTTCCATGCTCCACCTCCACCCTTCACCCCCATACATTTTGCCTTAGCGGCCTCTAGGTCAGACTCAGAAGCCAACTCTGAGCCCACGGGAGCCCACGTCACGAAGTTCAGGAGCAGGTAGGGGGTCTGCCCGTCGCCGCCGAGCAGGGATCGTCGCGGGGAGGCGGCGGCCGCGAGGAGTGCCGGTGCCCGGCGCCCAGGAGCAGGCGGCCGCCAGCAGCCCCCGAAGCGGCGTAGCATCCGCGTCTACAGCGACCGGGAAGCCACGCCCGCTCGCGAGCGGGGGGCTGGCCTAGTCCCCCCCCTCCAGCCTCCCCTCCCTCGGACCCCTCCCCGCGCAGTCCCTCCCTCCGCCCGCGGCTCGGCTCGCGGGAGGCGCAGGGCGCCGGGGCTGGCGCGCTCTCCCGGGCGCACACACATATCCACGCACGCACGCCCAGAGCAGCTGTCTCCGCCGTGGCCGGCGCTCCTCTCGCCCATGCGGACGGACAGAGCTCAGGAAGATGGCTGACGACTCCGTGGGGCCCCGAGGATGCAGCCCGGCGGCGGCGGCGGGAGCGGGAGCGGCGGAGGCGGCACCGGCAGCGGCGGCAGCAGCAGGAGCGGCGGCGGCGGCGGCAGGAGCGGCGGCGGCGGCATCCCCGAGACTCCCCGGGCTACCCTTCCCCGTGACGGCCACTGACGGTCTCCGCCGCTAGAAGAGACCCCGCTCCTCCCTCGCCTGCCTCCCCCCTCCCAGCCCCGGACCCGCCAGTACCGCTACCTCCGCCAGTGTTGCCACCATCAGCACCACCTCCACCTCCGCCACCGCCACCGCCACCACCGCCGCCACCACCACCGCCGGCGGCGGCAGCAGCCATTTCATCTCCACAGAAACCAGACACAAAAACATGGCAGAAATGGAGAAAGAAGGGAGACCTCCGGAAAATAAACGGAGCCGGAAACCGGCTCACCCCGTGAAGAGGGAGATCAACGAGGAGATGAAGGTATTCTCGGACTCGAGGGCCGGGGAGACCGAGCTCTTTCTTCCGTCCGCTCCCTTTCGGGCTGTTGTATAGGCTTGGGGGCGGGGGGGGGGGGTGACGACGACGACGACAGGGGCGCGCTTGTCAGTTTCTGTCGGGTCCCCGGGACGCCTCAGCTCCCCCTCCAGGTGCCAAACCGAGGCCAACTCACGGGCTGCATCCCCAAAATCTGCCAACCTCAGATCTGATGGGGGCGGGGGGGCGGGGGAAGCATACTATTTAACCTCACAAACCCTAGATTAGTGCAGATGTTTCAGGGCGAGGGTACCGGACCCCAGTGGCGAGTGGGCATGGCGCAGCGGCTTTCCCAATGGTCCGTGTAGCCTTTCTTCCCTTTTCGGAAATGAGCCTCCGGACCCCTCCAAAGTTAAGCGCTGCCGAGCCAGGGCATCGGGATACCTGGATTCCACCCCTCTTCCCAGTTCGTTCCCAAGCTCGATGGTCCCTCTTTGCTCCAACTCCCCAGCTGCGACCGACCGCGTAGCTGTCAGTGCTCGAGGCTTGGGCCGGAGTGGCGCGGGTCAGGGACGGTGCAGCCAGCGGGCTCGCCTCTGCCGCCCCCGGCCGCTCCTCTCCGCTGCTGCCCCGGTCTCCAGCTCGCCTCTGCACGCCTCACTTTCCAGTTAGCAGACTGGGCAAGCCCGGCTGAAAGCCAGCTGTCTGAGGGGCGGCCTTCACAGCCGCCTGCCCATTGTTCACGAAGGCCAGCCCCGAGTCCTCTCTGCGAGGCCGGGCTCCCTGCCAGGCCAGCGGTGCTCCAGAGGTGGCGAGCGCAGCCTCCTGGCGCTCCAGCTGTTCGCGCTGAAGCCCGAGAACATCGTTCAGCCTGGACCCCTCTGCCACCCCCACTTCTTTATTTTCCTCAAAGTTGTGAGTTTTGCCTGGACGAGGATTTTTGTCTTGTGTGGATTTCACGATTTTTACCACCCCCCAATCCCTTTATGTATATACTTTTGATTCTATGACTTACCAAAAAAAAAGTATAAGGCTTGCTTTTTGCGTTTCTTGGTGTTCCCCACTTCTGTACAGAATACTCAACATAGTCAGGTGACTTGGTCATCATTGGTTAAGTTTGTATTTGAAAGGCAAACTGGTTAAAAATGGGACTAATTCACTGTTACTGCGTTTTGGCGTCTTCTTGGGTATAGCAAGCGTATTTAGTGAGAGTGCCGTGGTGAAGCCCATGCTTAGAAAGGGCAAACACAGCTTATGCGTTTGTGTGACTAGGTGTATGTTCATAACTTTACCTCCCTCCCGGAAGTCTCACCAGTATTCCACATTTTGGAAGTAGGGTTTTTATTTCTGGGGTGAAGAATTAGTGTCTGGAAGCTGAGGGAATCGGTCTGGGAAAGTAAAGAAGCTTTGCCTTGGAAATTAATACCATTCCCTGTAACAGAAGCCACATTGATTCCAATGATAGACAGAGAAAGAAAGGAAGGAAGGAAGAAAGAAAGAAGTAAAAGTTGTTTTTTCTCCACGAGGCAGAGTGTGCCCTGCAATTCTGGCCCTTCCTCCTTGTCCTGTGTTTCTACATTACTTTTCCGTGTCGTTTTAAATGGACAGTGGGGGACGACAAGAGAAGGCCACTAGGAAATCACAGCTAGCTCTAGCCCTTTAAAATGCTGCCTAATACCCTCTATATGGATGGCAGCTTTTAAGTTTCATAGGTTCTAGAATTACAAATTAGCTAATTTTAATCAAAACATGTGAAACGTTATCCCGGCTGGGTATAAAGGCTGACTGTGCTCGGTGCTTGGGGCTGGTGCTGTTGGCTTTGGCTGCAGGCACACTCCGTGGTTTGGGAGATAGTTTGTCCTTCTGCAGTATAACAGATGTTTGTCTGAACTAGTGGGGGAAGAAACAAAAACAACATTGTGTGGAGGGGAAAATGACAGTGCTCGGCCCATGCTGCAGGACTGAGTGTGGGATTAACCTGGATGCACAGAATTTCCTCTTTTTAAAATGTTATTTTTTTCCCCCTCCAGATTGCTTTCTACTATTTGAAGTCTTAATTCTTGTTTCAATCTGTAGCATTAAATGAGAAGGTTTTTTTTTTCCTTTTCTTTTTTAGCAGCACATAATTCAATTGTGGCATTTTCTCTCTAGTTTGGAATAATATGAAAGACACTGGCATGTCCATGTATACCATTCCAGGGTGTCTAGTGGGTTTATAGGCATTCTTCTAATATAACGTCACCCCCCCCAAAAAAAATCCTTACTTAAAAAGTAGGTTCTCAAAGTCACAGAGTTATTTTGAACACATTACTATTTTCTGATTTTAATATTAATCACCACACCAACAGAACCCCTCCCTACCCCTCATGGTATTATTATCCCTTCAGCTTCCTGAACTGAAGTATAAGGTAACATAACAAGTTGGTTGCCCTGTATAAAAATGTGTGCAACAAAATGTCATCGAGAACACAATGTAGCCTTGTACGGCTTCATATCAGTGCCGCTGGGGCAGCTTGGCTGTATTTGCCTTCATCTGAACAGCTTTCATCTGGACCAGTGTAAACTAAGCCCTGGTAAGTAATCACTGCCCAGCAGAGAGAAAGGAATGTATACAGCCATCGGGGCCTAAGCTGTAAAAACGGAAACCTGAGCCCCCACCTCAGATCACATATCAAGGCTTGAAGGTAGGGAAATGAAAGGGGAAAGAGGAGAGAGCGAATGGAAAAGTCAGCCTGGGAAGTGGAGGATCAGGAGGAGGCCCCCTTGGGGAGATTTGGCCCGGGGATTAGGGAATTTTATCGTGGTGTACAGTGACCTACTCGGGTTTCAACACTGCTTGGATTGAGTTGCTTCTCTGTGAGCTGAAAGAAAGGGATTGGGGTGTGTGTGATTTTTTTTTCTCCTCTGGGTACTAGAAAGGACACTGGTACAAGTGTCTATTTTAAGTGCCGCAAATGTGGAGGGATGAGAATGACCAGCAGCACAGCCTCACCCAGAGGCTTTCTTCAAGATTTCCTGAGCATGGCAACCACACAGTCAGTTCACAGCGGCTGGAGAAGGCAGTCTGGCTGAGGGCAGCTGACAGCAGCCAGGGCAGTGGAGGTGGTCTTCCTGTGGCTGGGAGCTAATGCTGGCTGCTGTCTCACCAGATCAGATATCCAGTTGCGTTTTCGTTATCACTGGTTTAATGGATATGGCAGTTGTAACAAATTTAAATTTGATACAATATAATTTCGTGTGTGAAAAGTACACGACTTGGCATAGCTTGGCTACGATGTACTTCAGGGAAAATATCTTCCCAGCAGGAATGTGTGTCTTATTGTGAGCTTTATGATGTTTCTTTATCTTCTTTTCATTCTAATTTTTCCTAACTTAAAGAAAAACTAGATGCTCTACTCATTATTAATATGCCTTATTAAATAGTGGCCAGTAAAACAGATAGCAATAGAAAAGGTTTTTTTTTAAATTTTTTAAAATTTCTTTGGGCTTCTAAAATGATTGTGGGGATTATAACTAGTCAGTGGGACCCTGATATACTGTCCATTCACATGAAAGTCAGGATGGAGGAGTTCCGGTATATAGGAGAGTTAATTAGCTTAGGAGCATTATATCTACCAGAACATGGTAGATTTCATATAGAAACTATATATTAATGAATGTGCAATATAAATGTATGGATAAACTTTCTGTGATCAAGACATGTATTTGTGCACATAAATCTTAGTGAACTGTGGTCAGTAGGTCCCAAACAATTAAAATAGCACAATTAAAAAAAATCTAGACTATAAGTAGAGATAATGAGTCAAAATTTTTTCTTTTAAAACTCTTTGGCAAAATTAATGTGATCAGATTAGGCACTCTGGCCTGGAAACCTCTTAAACGCCCCATTATTAACTTACTTACAACATTTGTTGTTGGTGTTGGTGTTTTTATCAAGTACTCAACTACAGGGTCATTTGTGTAAAATGTCACAAGGTCTCACAGTTGCTGAAGGTTTCTGTCTACAAATATCTTCAATAGCTAATTGTACCTAAAATTATACCTTGACCCTGCTTCCCACGTCTTGAGGTATGCACATCTGTTAGCGTTAGCAGAAAAATTTCCATGGGATTCTCTAGTTTGTTCTCTGATGGTCTCTGTGGGGCTTTAGAAATGGCCTCTGTTGACTGCAGGAACAGTGAAGCAAGCTGCAGAACTGATGAGTGGAACAGCATGATGTTGAAAACGAAAATTAGAGAAATTAGAGTATGGATTGGAAAAGCCTGTGTGGTTAAGGCTGACATGAACTTATGCCCAAAGCAGGTCTTATTTTGGAAAACACCGTCCTGGTGTCAGTTGCAGGATGCCCCAGGAACTTAGTAAGTGGGCTTGGGACCAGATCTCCCCCAAGGCTTCACACATCCTGTCAGACTGAGCAGGGGCCTCAGGTGTGCAGTGTGGCCGAGCTGAGGTCCCCACTCAGGTAAGTCAGGCCTGGTCCTCACCTCTTGGGAGCAGAGGTGGGACGTGGCCGAGCCTTTGGCATGGCTCTCATTGCCCATCTCAGGGGTCCAGGCTACAGCCATAGGAGATGGTGCAATAAGCTCCATGAGACTAAGCGCTCTGCTCTGGTGGGACGGAGGTTTCCAGAAGAGTCTCCACTGGTGACCTGCCGAGTACGGTGACTAGGAGAGCGCCATTCTCCAAGCCTTAGACAACTTGTAGGTTCCAAATACTAGGAAATGGAAAGGGACCGCTCCACTTCCTCCCAAATCTGAAATAAACATTTGAAATAGAAGAAAATGAGTCTGACAGACTCATTCCCTTCTGTGTGTGCTGCCTCTGCGCTTGCCAAGCCCTGCTCCAAGGAGCCAAGCCCTGCTTTTCTTGTGTGAAAGACAGACTTATAGGAACCAAGAGGTAACAGAGTTTTAAGGAAAGTCAAAAACAGAGCCTCAGTGAAGAGTAAATATTAGTGAGCACAAGTGACTCTCTAAACGGAGGCTCCCAGAGAAAGGCCAGACTCTTCGGATCTTGGTGTCCGAGGAAATGTCCATTTGACTTATTGAGGCTTTACACTTCTTTTTGAAAAATAAAATGTTAGAATAGAAAAATGAGAAGGTGAATCATAAACAGTATTCTTGCCGGCTAAAAGTTGCTCTTTGGCACTCAGATGTCTGCCACACTTGCTCTCTCTAATGAAATGATTGAATATTTTCCTGAAAGAGAAGGGATAGTACAGTGTAGGAGGAGGGGGAAAATAGACCGCTTTTTAAAATTGTGCCAGTTGAAACACATAGCCATAGATGCTCACGTGGGGAGAGCCTGCTGATGTGTATTTTAGGGTCTGTAGACTGATGGACAGTCATTAATAGCTCTCATCTAAACAAAAGCCTAGGGAATGTACTGCGTGAAGGCCAGTGGCTCCGGCAGAGGCAGGAAAATGATGCAACAAGTTTTGGTGATTTTTTTCTTCCTTTAGGCTAGTTCTGCAGCTGTGATAAGGCACAGCTGCGTGCAGCTGTGCACCTGCCACGGCTGCCCCTGTGCCAGCGAGGGCCAGTATCCACAATTCCACAGCGCTCCTTTGACCGTTTTAGGACGGTCAATGTCTTGGCAGCAGAGTAGAATGTGGCACATGATGGGTTGCTGTCCGTCTCACGGAAATAACACAGATTGTACGTGTGGCTTTTACACGACGACTGTATAGCCGTCGAGTTTGCAATCTTAGCAGTAGAGGAGTAAAACTGTCCTCAGCTGCGCGGTGTTAGAATGCATCCTTTGCATTAAGCACTGCATTGAGGTCAGCATGGAGATGGCTGATGACAGGCCTGCCTAGTGACCCAAAACAGAGCACAGTGGTTGTCTCTCAAGGACTTGAAGCCAAGAAGCTGTAGCCAGACCCCCCAAAGCAGAGCTCAGTGTCTAAAGTCTATGCCACGAGTGCCCGTCAGGACACTTTTACTAGTCTGTGCCTAGTGGTGGCCACCTAATCAGTCATCAGTGGGAGTCTGTCTTACGCCGTCTGACCCAATGGGACTATAAATATGGAAGCACTCTGTAATTGGCGAGGGGCTCTTTACACATCTCTTCTGCACTATCTAAATTCCACTCCCTGACCTTTTTCTTAGCGTAACCATAAAATAAAACTAGTCCACCGGGTCTGTGTTACGGGAGACAACTTAGACTCGGCTCTGGGCCCATGCTGGAACTGATCTAAGCAAGTTCATTCTTACCTCACTCTGGAATGGAGCAAGGCAGCCTCTCTCCCTTTCCATAAATCTCTCAGCAAACCCATGAGGCTTTGAGGGTCAGCCCCACAAGTCAGGCAGAACATATGGACAAAACAAGAGAGAGAAAACTAGTTATCATCCTGTTATGCAAAACCATACCTAGCAGAGAGTAGCAGCTCCCCTCCCCAGACCCTCTTACCCAGCTTGTGACTTGTTCAGGATTGAGCGTTTCCTTTTCCTTTGAAAGTATTTCTCAAGTGCTCTGCTTTCTTGATAATACATGTCAGAATGTTGTGAAGTCAAGTAATGTAACTGACAGATTCTTTTTATTATCATTTAAACTGTGGATATGACTGATATGGTTGCCTATGAGTGAGACTATATGTTAATTAATTTTTAATTAAAGTTAGCATTTTGTTTTTTTATAAATGGCATACTGTCATGACAGAAACAGTTGAATGAGTAATAGAAATGGGCAAAAAGTGGGGCTGGAGAGATGGTCTAGCTGTTCGGAGCACACATTGTTCTCACAGAGGCCTGAGTTTCGTTTGAAGCACTTGTGTTGGATGGCTCACAACTGCCTGCAGCTCCATCTCCAGAAGATCTGCTGCCCTCTTCTGGCCTCCACAGGCACCTGCACACACACGTGCATATACACTCACACACATACAAATACATACACACCACAAATAATTAAAGTAATAAAATAAGTATTAGACAAGAAATAGACAGAAAGCAAAAAAAGCTTTGATTTTCCCACTAAACATAATTATTGTGGGTATCATATATTTTATGCTTTTTTCCATGTGATATACATTTTTTTAAAAAAAGATCAATTTTCTTTTAAAACTTAATATATTGTTAATAGCTTTTCAAGTCACTAAAATGTATTTACTGCATATATTTCAGTGGCAAGATAGTAGTATTCTATTGTATGATTAAACTGAAATTTTTTAACCAATTTACAATTGTTTGGCATTTAATTTTTTTTGTTTTTGTTTTTAGAAAACAACATTGAGATAAGTATTTCTTTTCTTTTTTTTCTTTTTTGGTTTTTCGAGACAGGGTTTCTCTGTGTAGCTTTGCACCTTTCCCGGATCTCCCTCTGTAGCCCAGCCTGGTCTAGAACTCACAGAGATCCTCCTGCCTCTGCCTCCTGAGTGCTGGGATTAAAGGCGTGCGTCACCACCGCCCGGAGAGATAAGTATTTCTGAACATAAATCTTTTTGTACCTATTTTCTTAGGCTAATTGATAAAATGGATACAAATAAAATTACCAAGTCAAATGGTATTAAATGTTTAAGGCTTTTAATTCATGGAGTCAAATCATCCTTTCTTTTCTTTTCTTCTTTAATTTTTTTCAAGTTGTCCTTTCTAAGAGTTGTAGGGATTAGAGTTCTGTTCAGAAGTATGAGGGTGCTCACTAGTGCTATCATTCTCTTTGAATAGCCTAGGCTGACCTCGACCTCCTTATGTAGCAGAGGTTGGCCCTGAGTTCCTGACCCTCCTGCTTCCACCTCCACAGGGCTGGGATTACAGGCATGTGCCACAGTGCTCAGGGCTTTGTGCATGGTAGGAGAACATTCTACCAACTGACCTGCATTTCTAGCCCAGAACTTTGACATTTTTATAAGACTTCTAGTTGAATGAGAATGTCAAAGAAATGTTATGAAATCAAGATTCAACAAGAAATACATATATACATACATAATACATACACACACATACAATTTGCTGGTATAAAAAGAGCTTGAGAGGTGTAAAAAGGCACTGGAGAAATGTCTTAATGTGTAAAACTGCAAGCCTTAGAACCTGAATTCAGACCCCCCGAACCCATATAAAAATGCAGGTGCAGCACGCATGCCTGGAACCTCGCTCTGGAGAGCCTTGGGGACAGAAACAGGACTCATGGGGCTTTATAGCTGCCCAACCTAATTGAATCAGTGATCTCCAGGGTCAGTGAGGGAACCTGGAGAAAAAGAAATAATGTGGAGAAGCAATTGAGGGCACTCCAGCTTCCTCCTGTTCTCCATACACACGTGCACATGCACCCACATACACGCACGGGAGCGCACACACACACACACACACACACACACACACACACACACACACACAAATAAAAAAAGAAAAGAAAGACAAAAAGGAACAAAGAAGCAGTAAAATTTCTTCCTACAGATCTATGACCTAGCTGTTTACTTAGCTCTCTGAGAGCATGCCTTCTGACTAAGTGATAGAGCTGTGATCTTCAGAGGCCCAGAGAAAAGGAAGAGAGGTAAGAGAACATAAGGAAGAGACAGGAGGGTGGCTATTGGCAAGACAAAGCACTCAGCCTCACACCATGTCAAAAAGTTGCAGAATGGGAAGATTCGGTTTTAACTGTGAAATTTGAACATCCCATCTCCAACAATACAACTAATTATGGAGAGTAGAGGCCAATGAGCCAATCCCAATGCAAGCACAGTTTCTCCAGCGGCAGATGTGTTTGGGTTGGAAATCACTTGATGACGCTGACATCCTGTGCTCTGATTTCTCTGTAAGTTCTTGATTGGCCCGGGAGGTAAATTCTTTGGGATTGCTGGACCCTTTGCCGCTGACTCTATAGTAGAATTAAGCCTGGCGTGAGAATCAGAAGAGTGACCTCAGCAACGTGGCTGCCCAAACAAGACCTGCAAAATGACACCACCAGTTGACACACCAAGGATGGAGGAACTCTTGCTAAGTGAAGATCTACGGGCAGTTAATGGCTGCTGAGATGGGGAGACGCAGTCTTCTCCAGGGATAAGCCGTCCGATAGTATCCAATCCCAAGTGGTCCAATCCCTTAAGCACATATGACGTGCACAATAACAAAATGGACCCAATAATGTGTGCGTGCGTGCGTGTGTGTGTGTGTGTGTGTGTGTGTGTGTGTGTGTATGTGTGTATTTACATGTGTTTATATGTGTAACAATAATAAAGAAGAGGTAATAAATTTGAGAGGTAGTTTGGGGGCATTGGAAGAATTGGAGGGGAAAGAGGGAGGGGTGAAAATAGTGTAAATATAGTACTCGTGTGTGAAAATTTTTTAAAAATTAGAGAAAAAAGAATGGGAAAACCTCTATTTTGGTTTTATGATGCTCCATAATGCCATGCTCTGATTTTCTGTTGTCAAATGAGGAATTCACGTCGGTTCACCAGGAGTTTATTGTGGAAATTAAACACCCAACACACAGGGCCATTGAAAGGAGCACAGAGCTAAAGGATGTGGAAACGCTGCAAAGTGCTATAAGACTTAGAAATTACCATTATAATTTTATGACCTATTTTCCAAACCCAAATTGGACCACATAGTATGAGAGAGGATTTTTGTGTCACTTCCAAAGGCAAGAAAGCAGTCTGCAAAATGCAACTCAGATGCCAAAGCACTGCATTTTTTGGCACGTTTTGATGGTTCCTGAGAGCAATGATAAAGTATTTGAAATAATGACTGCTCAGTAAAATTCATGTTGTGTGATCACCGTCATTTTCAGATTTATTTGCAAAAGCTGCTTTGTTTTTCACATAAGTAGAAGTTCCTTGATTTCATCTAGTTCTAAAGCTAGGAGGAACTTTGAAAGAAATTTTATTTTATGTGTTTGGGTGTTTTGCATACATGTATGTCTGTGCACCACATGTGTGCCTGGTGCCTTTGGAGGCCAGAAGAGGGCGTCTGAGTGCCAGGAATTGGAGCTACAGGTGGTTTCAGGTTGCTATGTAGATGCTGGGATTCGAACTTGGGTCCTTTGGAGGAGCAGCCAGAACTCTTAACTGTGGAGACATTTCCCACCTTAGGTCTTCAGGAGAAATGCTGCTTGAAGCTTTGAGGAAGCACATTCCATGCCCCAGTCCACTCCTCCCCGGCACAGCAGCATCTGTCTCCAGTTAATATGGAGCGTTGTTGCCTTTGCAGTTATCCAGAGTTTTAACTCTTATCATCTTTGTCCACCCCCCTTTTAAACAAACAAACAAGAAACAACATAAGAAAGGACTAACTTTTAAATTGAAAATTGCTTTTTAAAGGACAATACTGTAAGAATGTTGGAACATGAAGCAGGTGTGCTTTTAATCCCAGCACTCGGTGGCAGAGGCAGGCAGATCTCTGTGAGTTTGAGGTTAGCCTGGTCTACAGAGTGAGGTTCCAGCCAGCCAGAGCGATATAGTAAGATCCCGTTTTGTTTTGTTTTAAAACTGAAGCAATAGTTATTGGAATTCTCTACAAGAAAGGTTTGAAAACGTGTCTGGGCCATAAACGTTTCATGATTTACCTCTCCTGGAATGTAAGGTGACAGTGGCAAAGATCTCTTCTTTCGTTTATTTGGTTTGCAACATAATGAGTCCATGTGCTACCAAGCATATTAAACTCTGTCTAGAAACTTAGGCTATTAAATGATTCACTCCTTGAGGACATTTGGCTTCTTAATTCAGCAGTGGATACAGGAGAGTTTATACTCCATCTCTTTTTGGTTTTAATTTTATTATTTATTTTATGTGTGTGGCTGTTTTGCCTGCATGTATGTCTGTGTCCCACATGTGTACAGTACCCATAGGGGTCAGAAGAGGACATTCAGATCCCCCTAGAACTAGAGTTACTGACAGTTGAGAGCTGCCTTGTGGGTGCTGGGAATTGAACCTGGGTCCTCTGGAAGAGCTGTCAGTGCTCTTACCTGCTGGGCCATTTTTCTCACCCCTCTAGTCTATTTCTTATGAATATATATATGTATACATATACACACACACATATATATGTGTATATATATATGTATATATATTCAATTTCTCTTTTTGACCGTGTTCCTTCCTTCTCAAATGGTTTGAGATTTATCATTTGAGTTCCTATATGCCCCTTGTTTCCTGCCCCTGCACTCATATATCAGAACAATATGGCATTTATTTTCATTTTCAGTGACAAGAAAAGGAATATTTTATAGTTACTTCTCTGACATTTATTGTAACTCAAAAATCATGGAATAGATCAAATTCATATCAACTGTTTCATGAAACCTCTGAGTTTCCACCAGAAAACAAATAAAACTGAGTTTTTGTTTTTGTTAAAATGTCCAAATAAGAGCCGGGCGGTGGTGGCGCACGCCTTTAATCCCAGCACTCGGGAGGCAGAGGCAGGCGGATCTTTGTGAGTTCGAGGCCAGCCTGGGCTACCAAGTGAGTTCCAGGAAAGGCGCAAAGCTACACAGAGAAACCCTGTCTCGAAAAACCAAAAAAAAAAAAAAAAAAAAAAAAAAAAAATGTCCAAATAATATGACTTTGGTGTTAATAATCCAGTTGAGGTTTCAGTTTTTATCTGATGTCTGAAAATTCTACATGTATCCCTCAGATTGGTTCTGAAAGGATGAATGAATGGATTTGCAGCTGGACTAAAACAAACAAATCTATATTCTCATCTGGGAGGCTAATGCATGAATTATGCGTCTGTGGCCCTTTGTGTGATTTCAGAACTTAGACACAGTGGAGAAAGTAGTGTCTACTAAGCAGGGTACCAGGAGACTTCAGACTGAACTAGGAAAGGGGACACAAAACCAGATGTAGGAGCCAGGAGTACTGTGCAGAGGAACATCTATCTTGTTGGCACAGTTCTCTTAGAGATTGGGACAAGCAGCAAATAGACCAACAGGATGGCTTGAGCTTGGCTTTTACTACTGCTGGGAATAGATTTTGATGCAAGGCAAGAATCATCCTCGGAGATGTCTGCTGCCAGACCTCTGGTGGAGGACCTTGGTTTGTGTGCTGAGATACTGTCACTCTCGGGTTAGTGAAAGAACTGGGTCTTAGGGGAGAGTGGCATCTCATTAAAGGGATCTCCTTTGATTAAATGGAACAGCACTTAGCCCAGTCTTCCTCAGTGGTATTCCTGAAGCTGCTACGCTTATTATTCATAGCGAGCATGTCATCTTCGTGCGTTCATGGAAAGAATGTCTATTTAATGTGGACACAGCCAGCCATCAGAGAGAATAAATGCCTCACTAAAGATTGATATGGCTGGCTGTTGGCCATATGGATGGTAACACTGAATCAATCTGGCTGTTTTTTTTTTTTTAATTCCTAGTGCTCTGAACCATCATAGATCGACCCAGTTGGATCTTAGAACTTGAGTGGGTACTAACGAAAAAAAAAAAAAAAGTAGCATCCTGTGGGTGGTTTGAAATGCCAGGTTTATTTCTGTGGGATCAGCACTGTAATATCTTTAATGGAGCCCTTCTGAGCTCTTAAGTCATAGAATTTAAGAAAAACAAAACACATGCTGAGGGTCCCTACATTCAGGCTTGGCCTTGGTGCTTCATTTAGGTATATAAATTATGTACGCCAGTGGAATTTAGAAATGACAGTATCTAAGAAAAAGAATATAAGATTCTCTGAACTACAAAGAAGTTAGGATCTATAGTTTTCCCAGTTCAGCCTAGGAGGCGTATGGTTGCTTGATAGCTGTTTAAGCATAAAGATCAATAGCACACACAGACTCACATTTTGTTTCTGGCTCTAGCAATTGATAAATTGATAGACACAATCACTTGGCCTAAGTATTAAATCTGTCAACCATATACACTATTTTCAAACTTTGATATCTCCAGTAACAGCAACAATACCTTACACTCATGTATTAGCTTATCGTTGATAAAATTGTTTTATCCAAAATCTAACTGACTTGTAACCTTCAACTGTGTTGGCACTTTTAAGTCACTTATCAGAAGACGTAGTAACCTTGATTTCATGGAGAATGAATCTGTCACTAGCGCAATTTATAAAGCAAAGTATCCATCAAGTTAACAAATGCCTTTATAAAAGGAAAATTGTAAAGAGGGACCCTTGAAATTTAGTTAGGTTTTTGTATGATACTGGTTGACAATTGAGAAATTATTTTTCTGTTGAGACTGTTTTATTTGTAGTAAGAGGCACATTAAGTAACAACAGTGAGTCAGAAAGCAATTCTAATTTAAATTAATTAGAACTACAAAAAGCTCATTTTCAAAATATTTTCTTAGTTTTTTTGCATGTTTCAATATTTTTGTAATCCTGTAGAATTTAAACTTTGCAGAATGTGCTAAAAAGTAAGTTTTCCTATTCGTAGATGAAGTCGACAAGTACCTCTTTATTGTCTTTAAATTGCCAGTGTCTGAAGGCCTGTCATAATTAGATGAATCATTCTGCAATTTAAATGCATTACAACCTTGAACATGATTGAAAAGTGAACAGGCCTCTAGGGGGAGTGGGGCTGGCATGAAATGGGATACGGCTAAAAGAATTGAACTTGTACATTTTTTTCAAATAATTATTGATTACAGAATTGAGTAGTAGCTTCTACTTCTCTTTCAGAACTTTGCAGAGAACACCATGAATGAACTTCTTGGCTGGTATGGCTATGATAAAGTTGAATTAAAAGACGGTGAAGACATTGAGTTCAGGAGTTACCCTACTGATGGGGAGAGCCGGCAGCACATTTCTGTTCTCAAAGGTAAAGGTGTCTAATGGCTCTTTGCTCATGCAGACAAGAATGAACCGTCTCCACTTGCCAGAACTGAATGCTTGTGGGTC
This sequence comes from Peromyscus maniculatus bairdii, assembly GCF_049852395.1. Lineage (NCBI taxonomy): Eukaryota > Metazoa > Chordata > Mammalia > Rodentia > Cricetidae > Peromyscus > Peromyscus maniculatus. The sequence goes on from NC_134867.1 coordinate 12,208,194, forward strand.
TCATTTTGTTGTTATGCATACAGCTAGCTTAAAGTTCAGCTCCTCACACTGTGGGCTGTGACCCATATGGGACTGAGTAACTAAATGTGGGAGTTGGGCAAACTTTGGCAGCAGTAAAAGGTTTTGGAAGATATAGTGGTCCCAGATTCACTGCAATGTGTAATGCATTTGAGGCATTCCTAAAAGTACATGCATGGGATGCATCATAGGACTTCACTGCAGCCTTGGTTCTGAACACACAGCATGAGTGCTTTGCCCCATGCAAGCTGTCATGCCACACAGTGACAACAAATGCCTCCCGAGACACCTGAGCTCAAACTCAAGAATACTGTGTATTATGAGTCGCAGTGTTCTTACTATACATATGAAGTTCTCTACTCTTGTAGAAAGGTAATTGCTTAATTATGGAAAGCAAAGACTTCATATTTTCCAATGTCAGTACTCAACATTTAAGTACCAAATTAGTGTATTTTTGGATTTATTGTCTTAGAATATTTGGCTTTTTAAAAATGTCATTTGGGTGGCTGCCTTGAATTGCATTTTAAAAATCACTAAATAAAGTTTGGATTGGGATTAGGACAGAATTTCCAATAATTTCCAAAATGGCTATAAACATGCTTCTGCCATTTTGTACTATGTATTCTGTACAGTGGCATTCTCAGTATTGATTGTAAGTCAAAATGTAGATCAATGCTGAGAAATGTTGAAGACGTTCTATATCACACTGTATCAGATATTCAGCCAAGATTTACTTCCCTATGTAAAATCACTCAAGTACATCTGTCTCATTAATATACAAATTTGCTTTCATCTTTGATAAATAACAAAATTGCATGTATAATGACGAAAGAATTGCCTTAAGATAGTTGCTGTACGATGTGTTATCAGCAAATGTCTGATTTGCACACATATTTTACATACCTACACCTCCAGTGTGGTGTAGAAGTTCCTTGGTGAAAGGGAGTTGGGAGTGGGAGGGTTCCAGACGCTCTGCTGCAAGTGTATTCCCAGTGTGCTTTCCTGTAAGCAGAGTTCCACAGAACATCAGAGCTCAACAGAAAACAAAAATAGACACGGCTCCGTGTCCTTCCAGCAACGGGAAAACCAGGCCAGGACCGAGGACCTTAGCGCTGTGGTCCTGCCGAAAGTTCAGAGAAACAGTGCTCGCTGACTTTGAGCTCCACGGTCCCCTTTAACTCGTCATCCGTGCCGGGGACCGGGGCTCTCCGGGTGTGCAGTGTTGGGTTTGTGTGTGGAGATAGCAGGGGAATTCACTGTTTTCTTGTGAGCCTCCTTCACTATGTGTGGATGGGAATTCTAGAAGGAAGCCTTATTTTCGTTCTGTGTGTCGTTTCCCCCATTCGCTGGCTGCCCCACGCTCTTGAAGAGGGTAAAGAGAGCAGAACACGTAGAGGGTTAGATCAGAGCCCAGCGAGAGCATGGAGATTGCAGAGGAATGGCAGAGCGGAATTTACACGGATTCTGAGTGGACAGCAGGAAGCCTGTATGACTCCAGAATTAGTAAACCTAAATCTGGAACGAGAGTCTGTGTATAAGATAAAAGAGGAGGAACATGTGAAGGCATTTTAGTCAAATGTGGGTACAACTAACTGTTCATTATCACTGGCTCTTGGCTCAGTGTTTGTGTTACATCGAAATCTATTGGCATAATACCTGTTCAACTATTTTCTTCCCAGTCTTTAAGAAAGAGTATTTTCTTCTTAGATGCCAGGCAATGAAATGTAAATGAGCCGTCCTGCAGGCATGTGGAATTGAATGTTCATGACAAATTTTATGTTAAGCTTGCTATGAAATTGTACACATCATGTTATGGAGATAGTATCATCAATTTCACTGTAAATGAAAAAACGCAAGTCCTGAGCTTATAGTCTATAAACTAATAGCCTCTGTAGAACTTCGCCTGGGTAATCATCGTTGCCTCTGGGGAACGTGGAAAGAGTCCCACGCTTCTCATGGTTGAAACGCTCTTTCTCCTCCCCACCTCCTCCCCATTTCTCTGTGACACAAAGATATAAAATGCACTACGTTGTAAATTTTATTTCCATTTTTGTTAATTTTTAATGGATATTACCCATACCCAGTGCAATAGTAGGTTTTTGTTTTTAAATCACTTGGTTCATTTGATTATACCATGGCTTAGATTTACAATGCAGCGTGACATGGCTACCATTCTGGGATACATTTTAGGCTTCCCCTCATAGCCAGAGAGTGACGCTTGCTATATATCACTTTGTACAAGGAAAAGGTTAATTGCCTCTCAATTTTCTGTGGGATTTTACAGTGCTAAAATTCATCACCATGATTCAACTGGGATATTAGCTATCATAGTGGAGCAAATTATAAAGAAAAGCCCTTTGGGAATTGTTGGTAGCAGAACTATAAAGCTTCAGGATGGACTGTAGAGTTCTGGGAAATTGCTTAAATGTTTGTGAGGAAAATTTTGTTCTGTTACATAACCAATGTGCTTGAAGAAATAAGGAAAAATTAAATGCTAATGAATAAGTTCTTGGTTATATTGAATGATTATTTTTTTCTCTTACAGAAAATTCTTTGCCAAAACCAAAATTACCAGAGGACAGTGTTATTTCATCATACAATATAAGCGCAGGCTATTCAGGCCTTGCCACTGGGAACGGACTCAGTGACTCACCTGCAGGGTCAAAGGACCATGGCAATGTGCCCATTATTGTACCTTTAATTCCACCACCTTTCATAAAGCCGCCAGCAGGTAAGCACCACTGGGATTCCCAACCGTAACAGTCTGTATACAGTTGTTTTCACCGTCTTAAGACAAATTATTAAAAACTCAACTTAAATGAAGATGGTTTGATGACTGTTATAGATAAGTGTTAGCTCACATATTGCTTAAAGTATTATTGCTATTATCCCAAAACTTTCCTCTTCTCTTTCTGCCTGGGCTGTAGCATTCAACTGAAACCAGACTTTTTCTACCACCAGACTCAGAAAAAAGATGCTTTCCTTTTCTGAAGTCACCTGTTTGTTTTTTTTTCCCTTTAAGAATAAAATATATACTATGACTGGTAAACAGAATGTACACATGATTGAACAGGGTAGGGCCTAAGGAGGACCAGGTCTTTGGGGGCTTTCTGAGGAAAGGGACAGTTCTGTAAGAAGACATGGCAGACATGTTCCTGCACGTGCCTTCCTCTAAATCCTTTCAAGAAACAAGTTGTCTTTTGCATCGTCTCCACAGAATTCTCTCTTAATTCCTGGGAAGCTGTCTCTCTGAGCGCTTGAAAGGATGGAAATCTGAGTTCCACATGAAAATGTAATCAGTTGTTTTATATTTCCAGAAAATTAGATGGCTGTGCATTAAATCTTGGTGTTGGAGGGCTGAGCACAGTGATGTTCATTGTTGCTTCCAGATGTAGTTCATGCAAATACTCAGTGATACTCTGGCTTGCTGTAACATGTTGGAATTATGCTAGAATGTTTTATTACTAGTTATTTTTGTGTGTGTTGAATTGAACATTGACAAATACAGAGTTATAATAGCAGTATTTATTGTAACATGCTAGCACCAATGCTTGTGTTCATGTTTGAGAGGATAGATGTTTAGTTATGGATAGATGTTCCATAAACAGTGAGGGCATTTTCAGGTAGGGATTCCTCAGCTTGTGTTACAGATGTGATAATGCATTGTCCTAAGCATTCCTTCATGGTTTTGGCCACATTCTCTGGTTGGCCTACTATATTTTAACAAATAAAACTGACCTATCATAAGAGGTCATTAGATATCTTAGTAAATTAAAACTCATTTGTCCTTAAAATCATTGTTAGTGCTAATTACTACCATAACTGGCATATCATATACTTTTTCCTTTATTGGTGATCCTGTTTTCCTTTGGTTGATTGTTTTAATGATACAGAGGGACCAGAGTTTATCTCCCAAGGACCAAAGGTTCATTTTGCACAGGCCAGTTGGTGAGAAAAGGGTAGGTGATTTTGTAAATGTAGTGTTCCCAACTGGATGCATAGTCTGTGGCTTCGATGAGGCCGCAAGTGTGTTAATTAGTGGGTATGACGGAGTGTTGGGAACTCAGGCTGCAGACTGAGAAAACCTGGGTTTAGATCTACGCTTTGTCACTCACCAGCACTGTGAAAGGGGACAGGTTCTGTGGGCACTGCTCCTTTTTAGAATGCCCCCCAGGCCTACCTCAGGGGGCTGTGGAGATGAGGAGGGACACCAGGCACCTGGCGTGAGAGCTGCCACGTGAAAGTTAGGGAGCAAACCCGGTACCTCGTTTCCTTTTTTCTTCCTTTTCTTTTTTTTTTTTTTTCTGAGCCCCAATCTGCACTTGTCTCTTCATGCACAGAATTTGTGCACAGAAAGGTGTGCATCCCGATGCAAATCCATCTCTAAGATGTATTTGAGCAGCCGGGCGTTGGTGGCGCACGCCTTTAATCCCAGCACTCGGGAGGCAGAGGCAGGCGGATCTCTGTGAGTTCGAAGCCAGCCTGGGCTACCAAGTGAGCTCCAGGAAAGGCGCAAAGCTACACAGAGAAACCCTGTCTCGAAAAACCAAAAAAAAAAAAAAAAAAAAAAAAAAAAAAGATGTATTTGAGCAAAGAAAACGCCATATTGAGAGGTTAGCGTAGCTGAGGCTTTGAGCAGGAACGAGGCCAGAGGACCTGCCCTGAGGTCTCCTGTGGAGCCAGCCACGTGGAAGTCAAGCACACAGCTTCTACTTAACTGGAATTCCACACCAGATCAGGAAATAAAGATGCAGAAGGCTGGAGGCCAAAGACTGAGCCTTGGAAGTCGTAGCCGGAGGAACTCTGAGGACTTAGAAGCCAGGGTAACCAAACACCAGTGGTTTTCTGCTGTCTGCTGTGGAACTCCAAGGCACTCATCTGTGGAAAACAGAGTGTAGAGAAGGACGTCTTTACTTTTCTGTGTCTGTTCTAACCCTGCCCTGTCTGCCTCGAGGTTCTATATGACAAGGTGCTGGATGTTCTCTGCCTTCTAGGTCTCACCAAGCAGAAACTCACCAAAGAGACGACTTTTGATTGCATCAACTAGAGGGCCACTTTAGTAAACCTTTCTGGTGAAGAGTCTGGCAGTACCGTAGACTTTGTGGGCCATACTGTCTCTCACAGCTGCCCAGAACATACGCTGGAGCAGGAATGCAACCTTAGATGACGCATGCATCAAGGAGTGTGCCTGTGTTCCAACAAAACCCTATTTACCAAAAAAATTGAAACTTAAAATACATGGTGGGCAGGGCTTTGGCTGGACCTCATGCTAGGCGGGTTAAGATTAGTCAGTTCTTATGGTGCCAGAAAGCTGAACAGGGCTCCCGAGGCAGGCAGGCTGTGGCTGTGGCAGCTGAACAGGGCTCCCGAGGCAGGCAGGCTGTGGCTGTGGCAGGTGTCCTGGGTAGTACTGTAAGCTCTGGCAAGGGCAAGGAAGCAGTGGTTTTCCTGGGCTTACAAAGTGGTCTGCTCTAGTGTCTGTTGAATGAATGTTTTAAGTTTAAAGTTTGCGTGTGCGTGATGATGCGTGTGGGAGCGTGTGCAGTGCGGAGGGACCGAAGGACATCTTTGTGAAGCTGGTTCTCTTTTTACCTGTGTGGATTCTGGGGATCGAACTTAGGTCACCACCCTTCCGCGGCCAGCGCTTTACCCGCCGACCCGTCTCCTCGGTCCTCATCCACATTCTTTTATTTAATTCAGTTTTTATAGTAACTGAGCAATAACAGGTCAGGTGTCATTAAAGACATGAGTCCAAGCAGGTTAAATAGCTCCCTTGGATTATGTGTCCTCTGAGTACTTAGGGTCTCCTGACTCCTAAGCTGTTTCATTCCAAGCTGTTTCAGATCAGTAATGCTGAGCCACATGTCATCACTTCCAGGTTCCACAGTGGCTGGAGGTACAGCTTCTCTCTGCATGTCCATCCTAAAGGTCCCCTGTCTTTGGGAGAGTCTTGATCCCTTCACTGTCCTTGAGAATCTGTGGGGTCTGCGAGTCCAATGGTCATTTAGAGGAAGGGCCTAGCTTCCAAGGGCTGCCATCTGAGGCACTTGCCTCCCTTCTGGGTGTTAGCGGCTCTGTCTGGGCAGGCACTGGTTCCCAGCAGTTTCATGGCTAAGGCAGCCTCACCGCTGGATCCCATTCACGTCTTGGCAGCCCAGTGAGCCCAGTGGAATGCTCGTGACTGGGAACACAGAGATACCACATTCGCTTGGATCTCCACGGCCTTTGCACAGCTGCATACAAGAAGTGTGGGTGAGCTCACTCCTGGGCCCGCCCCACCCCCTCTTTCTCTGGAGAAGGGAGCTCCCTGTTTCCATGATTACCTCAGGCATTGACCCTGCTTTGGCCTCCCAGGCCCATGTCCCTTTTCCAAAGCTAAACTGCCCTTCCCCCTCAGAGACAGCCTCTGGCCCTGGGTGTAGCATTTGTGACATCACAGGCGTTACTATGGTAATAGACTTGTTATAAACACAGGATAATAGCCCTGCTTTTGCTGTTCTTTATTCCCCCATGCAGTGAAGGGAATCACCGTGATCCTTAAATAATAATCACGGACTTTTGCTGCAGTCTAGGAAGGGAACCGAGTGAGGCTATGATGCAGCCGTTTAGAAAGCTGTTATAACAATAGTAGAAAACATTAAAAAGCACCGACCGACTCTTTTTATGCCAACACATCTTTATCCTTTTAATTTCAATAGATTCACAAACCTCCAAGGCTAATTTTTGAAATCACATCATGAACACAGTCTGAATTGGCTATATATATATATATATATATATATATATATATATATATATATATACACACACACACACACACACACACACACACACACACACACAAGACTTTTGAAATAGTGCTCAGGTTAATTGCACTGACCCCTTGCTGCAGGTCTCATCCTAGACTTTAACACAGGCTCAACCCTCCCGGACTTCATTCAGACAGAATTATGCCCAGAAAAGGTGCTGGCAACGAAGCAGGGATTCTATTATAGCAGCTCTCTACTAGACCCCCACCAAGTTGGAGAATGGAAGCAAGGCGTTCGGGATGGATTTTTTTAATAAAATCTGTTGGTTAAGAGCTCATGATCGTTATTGCTTTATAGTGTAACCATCACATTTAGCCACTGACCAGACATCAGTCTTTGTAGTAGTACTTTCTCAAAAGATCATCCCATAACAAGTCCTCTGCACACATTAGGCAGGCTCAGGTCTATCTGCCTTGCCAACCTCTGTTCAAAGGTATGTGGTACAGCTGGGACCACATCTAAGGCCTTTTTTTTTGTCTGGGGCTTACTTCATGATAATATTTTACTTGCAAGAACTAGAAAAAAATCAATGCAGCTAGTGGTGTAATTACTTTGTTCACAAGGAGAGATGGAACAAATTTGTGTGCGGAAGGCACCACGGCTGTAGGAAACTCCACATGTGGGGAGAGCACAGGATAGATGGGAGTCTTAACAGGTCTCCCCGGAGGCTCACAACTTGCCTATTCTGAATCTAGAATCCCTGCAAATCCCTGAATACTCTAAAGTGAAATGAAATGTGGCAAAAGAAAGGACTCTGCTTTCCTTAGTGCTTTTATGTGGCCGTTTTGAATAGAATGCCTTTTACCTCAGATGATAAGTGTGCTTATTTGTGTCCCCCTTGATGCTCCCAAGGGGGCGATAAAATGTGGAGCCATCTACACAGCACACATGGGCTTGTGTGGAGGAAGTTGAAGTCAGTCTCCAAAAAATCAGCTTGATTTCCTGTACTCAGACACATCTTGCCTTTCTTTGAAAACAATGACCATTTCCTGTGTCCCCCAGGGTGGTTTTCATTCAATGAGCTTTCCCAATTTGTGTTCAGGCGAAGTCATGGAAATATGATATATTTTTTTTTCAAGGCAAATCTTGAAATTCCTAAGTGGTTTTAAGAACTGGGCTCCAAGGAACTGTTAGCTTAACTGAGAATATGGGAACCCATGTGATCTCTAAGCTCTATGTATATAGCTGAGTAACCCACAGTTAATAAGCATGATACTTTTTGGCTCTTGCCATTCTTACATGGACTTGGTATAACCAGGAAAGTGGGAATCAGAATGTGGTTTGCATTATGATCATTATTTATTTTATCTGTTATTCAATAGTCTTGGGGCTTGCATGTGAGTGATGTATTCCAAATAACCATTGAGAAAACAGGATTTAATAAAAATTGCTTTGGCATTTATTTATTTGTCCAACTTGAAATATGATTATTAAATAAAATTACTTCGAGTTAATGGGATTTGGATGACTTACTATTTATGTACTAGATATATTTATCGAGAGAGAGGGAGGGAGAGAGAGAGTTCACTGAAATCTTGGATTTTTAAGTAATTTAGGATAGGCAGGAGGGGTTACAATGAGTGGTAGGAATGGGATAGGAACAGTTAATAACGCAAAATCATCTTGTCACAGTTAGTACTTTTAAACAGTCATTATGGGCCAAGATAATAGACGACATCACTTAACTTTCCCCAGGAACTATGAGGGTAGGGTGCTCCTACTAAAATTGTTTTACAAACAAGGAAACTGAGACACAGCAACTTGCCTGGGGTCACGTAGGTCATAGTTGGTAGACCTGATACTTGAACTTGTGTATTATGTTTCTTATATTCACAACTGTGGACTTACCCAGAACACTTTGTCAATCTTCCGGTTGGTGTTAGTTACTTACCTTGTTGCTGTGACAAAATTGCAGAAGAAAAGCCAGCTGAAGAGGGTCATTTTAGCCCACAATGCAGCCAGCATGGCGTAGGAGTTGGAGGCGGTTGGTCACACTGTGTCCACAGTAAGGAAGAATTAGGAATGCTTGGACTCAGCCTTCTTGCGCAATCTAGGGCCTCAGCCCATGTTGTGATACAGCTCACTGTCAGACTGCATCTTCCACTTCCGTTAACCTAATCTAATAATTCCTCAGAGGCATGCCCAAAAGCTTGTCTCAAATCTGTCAAGTTGGCAGTCAGTATCCATTAGTATTTCCAGAATGCTACTTACATTGCATCAGACAATATGGATATACATCACAACCCCTGGTAACCAGGAACTTAAAGTTTACTTGGTATATAATGAAATCATTCCACCAAAGCCAGGTGTTGTAGTGCATGCTTGTAGGCCCAGCACCTGGGAGGTGAAGGCAAGAAGATCAGGAGTTCCAGTCCAGCCTGTGCTATGTAGTGAGTTCAAGGCTAGTCTGGGTTATGCAAGACCCTGTCTTAAAAATCTAGAAACCAAGCCACACAAGTAACAAACAAACAACAAAACAAAACAAACAAACAAAACCAACAGTGTCATTTCGGTTTGACCTTGAATGTATGGCATCATTTAACCTGGAGTTGGAGTGGACATGGTGGGAGTAGAAATGCTGTGAAAGTCCTTAGTCCAGAGGAGCAGGAAGTCCCATGTACTAAGGACAAGGCAGTAACCAGGCAACCTGAGTTGCAGATGCCGGCTCTGCCATTCATTGCCTACATAATATCAGATAGGTCACTTAGTCTCTGTAGTCATATTTCTTTGTCGGCAAAGTTGCACAGTTAGTTACCTGATGACTAAAATTCCCTATATCTATACATTCTTACCACCTCCTAAAGGTGGGGAGGGAAAACTATCTTCAAAAAGTTCTCCTCTGAGCTCCACATTCTCAGTGTGGCACATACATGCACACACAGATACACACACACACACACACACACACACACACACACACACACACACACACACACAAATTAAAATAACTACAAAATCCCAATTTTGTGTTTATACAGCTGCTCACCTAATTTTATTACTGGAGGGAGTATATTTCAGAATGTTCTCACATGTACGTGTTAATTGGCCGAACAAGGTCAAACTAAATGTACCCACGCGTGGAATTACAGCAACCAAAAACCCGTGGGAGCTTTGTACCACTTGGAACAATGTGCTTTTTAAAGAGATGCATGTTGTGTGTTTGTGTGTCACACCCATGCCTGCCACAGTGAGTGGTTGGTGGTTGGTTCTCTCCTTCCATCGCGTCATGTGGCTCCTGGGGACGTAACTCAGGTTGTCTGGTTTGGTGGCGAGAACCTCTACCCTCGGCACCATCTCATTCCCCTCCCTTTTAAGGTGGTTTATTGTGTTTATTCATTGCACATAGGACATTTCCAAACAAGAATAATTGTACTTTGAGCCTATCCCCCCCCCCGCCACCTCCCCTTTCTCACCTTCTTCTCCCCATCAGGCCCCTTCGTTCCCTAGTTTCATTTCTGTTTTCATGTCATAGGTGTCAGTGTGAAAATCCGGGAACCACAAATGAGAGAAATAGACTGTAATTGTCTTTCTGAGACTAGTTTATTTGTATAATATGATTATATCCAGTTGTACCCATTTTCTTGCAAACAACATTAACTATATATTTTTTTTATGATTACTTTTTTTTTTTTTTTGAGACAGGGTTTCTCTGTATAGTTTTGGAGCCTGTCCTGGATCTCGCTCTGTAGACCAGGCTGGCCTGGAACTCACAGAGATCCACCTGGCTTTGCCTCCCAAGTGCTGGGATTAAAGGTGTGCGCCACCACCACTCGGCTTTTACTTTTAATTAAGTTATTACATCGTTTCTTCCTTCCCTTTCATCCCTCCCATGTTCTCCCTTCCTCTCAAATTCACTGTTTATTTTTTATTATTGTTACATAAACACACACCCACACAAATAAATATATATATGAATACAACCTGCTGGGTCTATTTAATGTTGCTTGTATGTATATGCTCTAAGAGCTGACCACATAGTATTGGATAGCTGATTAGGGAGCTCTTTCCTGGGGAGATTGATTCCCCCTTTCTTAACATGACTATTAATATTAATTAATATGAATATGACTATTAATTTCATGCAGCTCTTTACCTAGGGGCCAGGCCTCAAGAGCTTTCCTCCATCCATGTTGGGATGGCAACTGGTGTTGTCTTTGTCCAGGTCTTGTCTAGGCCGCCGTGTTGTTGAGGAATCATAGGTACAGTTTCTTTGTCACATCTAGAAAACACGATCTTGCTGCAGACTTCCTGGTTCTCTGGCTCTTACAGTCTTTCCGCCCCATCTTCTTCCATGCGCCCTGAGCCTTGGTCGTTGCTGTGGTTCATCGGCATCACAGCTGGGTAGGTCTATTGAGTGTTTCTCCCCTTTTTTGGCAGCCTACATTGTACTGGAAAGTACTATGAGAGGTAGTCCTCGGGGAGGAGGCTTTTAGGTCAGATCTTACTGTCCTGTGACTGAAGTACTGAAGTGCATGGTGTCTTCATCAATGTGGTCTTTATTTTTAACCTTCAACATTTGGGAAGCAACCAAAGGCAGCAGCAATAGTCTATATTGTTTGGGGGGCGTGTCTCTTGGACTCCCTTCGCCAACAGTTCAAAAGGAGGTTTCTCATGCCTGGTACTAGGGTTTTGGTAGATAATCTATGGCTCTTGGTGGGAGCATTACTCCAAGTAGTTAAACTGTGTGTGTGTGTGTGTGTGTGTGTGTGTGTGTGTGTGTGTGTGTGTGTACATATATACACACTATTTAATTTTATGTAAATATATAATATTCTTTATACCTTCTTCAAATATCCTTAGTATTATTTATCCCTCTTCCCTCTTTTTCTTCCCCCCTGCTCCACAATTAAAATCCTTCCCATTTTTCTCATCCTCCCTTCATATCCCCTGTATCTCACTCTTTACCTATTTAGAGCTGTGTATCTGCTCCCCCCAAATTATGGTCCCTTTTACTTTTCTGATTTCTGTGATTACTCCAGGTTATATACTCACATATGAAGATTTGGAGCTAGGAACTGCAGATGAGAGAGAACAGTGGTATTTGTCTTTCTGGGTCCAGGTCACCTCACTCAATATGATCTTATTTAGTTTCATCAATTTTCCTGAGAATTTCATGATTTCCTTTTTCTTCACAGTTGGATAGTATTCCATAGTGTATATGTACCACATTTTCATCATCCGTTCATTGGTTGGAGAACATTTAAGTTGGTTCCATTTCCTAGCTATTGTGAACAGGGCAGCAGTGAGCATGGCTGAGCAGGTATCTGTGGAGTCAGATGGCGCGTCCTTTGGGCAGATGCCGAGGAGTGGTATAGCAGGGTCATATGATAGATCTATTTTTATCATTTCGAGACTTCTCCACACTGATATCCAGAGTGCTAGACCAGTCTGCAGTCTCACCACCAGTGGATGAGGGTTTCCTTCTCCCTGTGTCTTTGCCAACATGTGTTCTCAGTTAACTATGTTTTCCTATGTGGCTGAAAAAAATCCTACTGTGTGTATATGTCACATTTCCTTTATCCATTCCTCTGCTGTTGGACACCTAGGTTGATTCCATAACTTAGTGCTAAAAAAAAATTGATGTGCCAGTATCTCTGTGATGTGTTGAATTAGAATCTGATGGCTGAATACCCAGAAGTAGGATATCTGTGTCGTATGGCAGATCTAGTTTTAGTTTTTACAAAAAATAGATATTAATTTTCATGGTGTCCAAACTAATTTCCCTTCTACCAGCAATGTATAAGGTTTGCTTTCCGTCTACATTCTTGCCAGCATTTGCCTGCTCACACGGTCTTTCCTTCCCTTCCTGCACACTCCCCCTCCCCACACCGCACACTGGGTCCCATGTATTCCGGCCTGGTCTCAAACTTTCTGTGTAGTGGATGTGACCTCAGACTTCAGCAGCTCCTTGCTGACACCTCCTGGGTGCTGGGATTGCAGGTGCTCACTATCATGCCTAGTTTTGGGCAGAGCTAATGATGAACTCTGTCCATACTGTTGGGTATTTTACGAGCTATGCTACATGCTCAGGCCAAGTTATTTTGTTTTCTTAGCAACTGCGATTATGTCTGAAGGGAAATAGGGGCTTAATACAGTTTTGATTTGTATTTCTCTAATGTTTGTGAGGTTGGTCATTTTTTCTTATGTTTATAAGCTATTTGTAGTTCATCTTTTGAGACTTTCTTGTTTGTTTCGTTAGCCTGTTTGTTGATTAGGTTGTTTGACTTCTTGCTCAGAGTTCTTTGTGTAGTCTAGATATGAACCTCTGTCAGACAGAGAGCTAGCAACTGTTTGTCCCATCCTGTAGGCTGTCTCTTCATTCCATTAGTTGTATTTGGGACAACTTTTATAAAATGTTAGATTAATTACACAAAATCATGAGTGTCATTGTGATCTTTGTATACATCTCCATGATTTATTTCAATTGTATTGAAACATTTTTTCCTTCTTTTGTTTGGAATGGTTTTTTAATGATTATTAGTTGTTACTCTAAACAACAATTCTGAACTGAAATAATAGATCTTTTAAAAAGATGAAAAGTGCCAGAAAGTGAAAAGTGTGTAGATGAAAGGATTGCCATTTCTGTCAGATTTGTTTTGGTGTTACCCGTGGATAGTGACCACTGGAAGTAATTCCTAGAACTTCTGCAGAACAGAAGTCATATTCTATTTAATAACTTACCAAACCGTGCACACTAAGAAGTAGAAAAACTAAATAGTCCCATATCTACTAAACATAATACAATTAAATCCTTTTCTCCAAAGAGTAGTCTACATATAGATGCCATCAGTGATAAATTCAGCGAAATATTTAAGAAAAAAAAGACTCTCCTAGAGAATAGAAAAAGAAGACAACTGCCACTTACTTCATGATCTTAGCACAACTTTGATCACTTTCCACAGCAAGGATGCTATAATAAAGAAAGGGGTATTTTAAAGTAATAGGTGACATTGAAATTGAAAACTTCTATATGACAATGTAAAATCCTAAACAAAATTATAGTAAACCAAAGGCAGTGATATATACATATCATGATAATGAACTGGAACTAATTTTGGTTTTTTTCCCCTCTAGGAGCACAAGGCTGGTAAAATTGATATAAATTCTAAAACTTAGTTAATATAGTTGCATTAAGAGAATAATTCAAAACCTTATAAATCTTAATATAGGAAAAATAATTAGACTAAAATATAACACAATAAAAATCCGTGGCAAAAAACAGACTAATGCTTCTTTAATATGGTAGAAAAATCCACCAGCACCTGTGGTGACTATTCAGGAGGAACCCTGAGAGCTTCCCCTAGAGACCAAGATGAACTGGATCTCTGTGGGTGGCCACTGCCAACATTTGTATTAAAATATAAAAATACTAGAATTCACAAAATAAAAATCTTGGAAAAAGAAATGAAGAGGGTTTGAAATGTTATTTTGTGTAGATCCACAACGTTAATCTACAGGTAAGTATTATAATTAATGAGAATCTTTATTAAGATCTGTATATATTAACCACAAAACATTTTCTAAAACTTACATAAATACTATATAAACCAGCTTTAAATACTTAAAGAAAAAACTAGCAAAATTTTCTAAGATTGCTTCAAAGATTTCATTGTTAAGAAAATTAAAGAAGACATTAATAATTGAGAAATATATTATGTTTATAGACTAGAGACTAATATTGTAAAAAAGGTATGTTCTTCCGAAATTGATGGATATGTTTAATGTAATTGTGATAAAAATTCCAGCGTAAGTTTTTGTGGAAATATGAAAGCTAAGTAGCATATGTAAATGAGTCTTTTACGAGAAAATGGTGATGGTTGGATGAGGTCATGGAGGTGAGGTTCTTGTCATAGGATTAGGTTCCCCCATTAGAAATTAGAAACTTTGTCCTACTCAAGATTATGCATGCTCTCAAGGAGACCAAAATTTCTTAAGTTATGTACTTAGAGCACTTATAATTAAAAAAGATGTTGTTTTGATTGATGATTAAAATAAAGTTCTCGGTTGATTAAAAGATACTTTTGACCTGGCAAGATGGCTCAGCTGGTCAGGTGCTTACCACTAAGCCTAATTACCTGAGTGTAATGATCGGAGTCCACATGAGAGAGGGAGAACCCGTTCAAGGTGTCCTCTGACCTCCCACATCTTGGTACACAGACACAGACACACACACACACATACACACACAGACACACACACAGAGACACACACAGACACACACACAAACACACACACAGGGACACACAAACAGACACATACAGACACACACACAGACACACACACAGACACACACACAGACACAGACACACACACAGGCACACACACAGACACACACAGACACACACACATGCATGAACACATCAAATAAATGTAATTTGCAAAAGATACTCGTTTGCTTTTGTTTTTGTCTTTTGAGACAAGGTCTTGCTATGTTGTCTTAGCTAGTCTAAAACTTGCTTATATACTCCATATTGGCCTCAAACTTATAGCCATTCCTTTAGTATTCCAAACACTGACATTAGAGAGATATGCCACCAGGTCCAGCCTTACAAGGATTCTGAATCCAAACCTAGCCTGGGCTATATAGTGACCTTGTCTCTACATTTAAAAAAAGATATGTGTATGTATATATGTATGTATGTATGTATATTTTTATTTATATATATTTAAAGATTTATTTATGTGTATGAGTGCTCTATTTGCATATACATCTTTATGCCAGAAGAGGACATCATATCCCATTACAGATGGTTGTGAGCCACCATGTGGTTGCTGGGAATTGAACTTGGGACCTCAGGATCCACAGCCAGTACTCTTAACTGCTGAGCCATCTCTCCAGCCCCTTAAATACATTTAATTTTTTTTATATATTTAAAATAAAATATAAGAAAATATATAAATATTTTTAAAGATTTTTTTTTTAAAATGTGCATTGCTGTTTTGCCTACATTTATTTCTGTGTGAGGGTGCCAGATCCTCTGGAACTGGAGTTACAGACAGCTGTGAGCTGCTGTGTGGATCAGTGTGGAACTGAACCTGGGTCCTGTGGAAGAGCAGCCAGTGCTCCTAACTGCTGAGCTGTCTCTCCAGTCCCACCTGCCAAATACATTTTTTAAAGAGGGTCTTACTGTGCAGTGCTGGATGGCCTGAGGTCAGACTGGCCTCAAACTCGAGATCTGCCTGCCTCTGCCTCCACCACATGCTGTGATTAAAGGCATGCGCTATCATACCTGACTTTTTTTTCCTTTTTAAGTTATCTTTAAAAGAATGAAAGATGGGGCTGGAGAGATGGCTCAATGGTTAAGAGCACTGGTTGCTCCTCCAGAGGTCCTGAGTTCGATTCCCAGCACCCGCGTGGTGACTGAAAACCACTTGTAATGGGATCTGGTGCCCTCTTCTGTCATCCAGGCATACATGCAAATAGAACACTCATACACATAAATAAATAAAATTAATCTTAAAAAATGGAAAACGGAATCACTGAGTAGGAGATGTTTTAATTTATGCCTCAACAAAGGATTCATTTTTTAAAATGTAGAGAAGACATATATAAAATATAAAACTACCCAATAGGGTAATGAGCAAAAACTATGAGCAGATACTTCACCAAAGAAATATCCAATGAATTTATAAATGTTATAAAATTGTTCAATCTCACTAGTCATTAGGGATATAAAATGTAAAATTACAATGGGATGGGCCTGGAGAGATGGCTTGGACCCAAGTTCAGTTCTCAGCACCCACATGACAGCTCACAACCATCTATAACCCCAGTTCCAGGGGCTCCAATGCCCTCTTCTGACCTCAGCAGGCACCAGTCACACGTGTGGTGTACAGACACACATGGAAGCAAAACACTCATCCACATAAATACATCTCAATCATTATAATGCGACAGACAACATTCACACCCGCTAGAATGGCTGAAGTGAAAGTGACTGACAGTGTCCCAGTGATGGGGAGGACTCTCGTGTGCAACCAATGAGAGTGTAAATTAACACACGACTCTTGTTGATGTTGAAAACACATACATCTTATTACCTGGTAATTGCATGTTAGACAACAGGTACTCAAAACAAGCATGGGTATTTGTAGGAAAGACTGAAGAACTGTCATTGTTACATTAACATATCATAATGGAAAACAAGGAACAAACTCATCAACAGTGCTTGGCCTGAACTCCTTCAGGTCTTGAACTTGGCCATAAAATTGTGTGTATGACATTTATTCATAGATTAAAAAATATCAGTCCTTCCTTTCTTCTAAAAATAAACCTTCATCTCAAAGATTACTAAGATTCTTCCTGATACAGTACTCTATTTCCTCAACTTTACAAAAGTCTCGTAACTCCCTATAATTTAAGCAACTGGACCTTAGAATATAATTTTCACATTTTAAATCTGTATCTGATTTGCTTACAGCTGCCCTGAAACAAGCAGATGTTTGGGGGTGGGGGGTATAGGGAGGGCCTCTAGGCCAGACAGGCCTCAAACACTATGCATAACTAGGACGACCTTTAACTTGGGCTCGTCCTGCCTCTGCCCGAGCGCTGGAGTTGACAGGTGTGTACCGTCACACTGAGTTTTATGTGGTGCTGAGGATCGAACGTTATCCACATTAGGGAAGCGCTCTGCCAACGTGGCTACATCCCAGCCCCCACCCCTTACTGGGGCATTACCATCTAGTTAAGTGCAGGTGAGTCGTGGCGAAGTCTGAAGAGGAAGACACAGGCAGTGTGGGTGTGTGTCGTCAGGAAGCTGCTTGCCTTGTACATGTGGGGTGTCTGGGCCCCTGTTGTGCGGCTGCTCTAACGGGACAGCAGGGTAGCCCGTGGGGACTGTTAGACTGCCACTCACACAGACAAACGTTGAAGGTGTAGGGCTTAACACACGAGATTAAAGGGGAATAGGAGCTGAGGGATGCGTCTCCCTTCTTTTGGCCCTGGGCGGGTAGCTATGACATATATTTAATAAACTCAAAGAAGAACCCAGGTGATTGCACGCCAACCTCCCTCGGCGGTGGCCGGTTCAGTAACACCGACTTCTGCTGGCTCTTCCCCGTCCCCACATTTATTCCCCTTGATCCTTGCATCGACTTGCTGGAATCACAGGCCCATTCGAACACTTGTTTGTCTTTGCCTCAGGTTCCATTTTCCGGGACACTTAAGATGAAGACAGCATGTGTGTGGAAGGCCACAGAGAAAGACCAGAGCTGATGGGAGAGAATTTAAAACATTCTCATCGGAAGGATTTTGTCTTTCCGTATTAATGTTTAATATGTAATAAAGGAATAGAAGGCAGAGTACTGTATTGCTGGTGGTTCAAATATTGTGGTACTCAGGAAGGCTCAGTTATAAAACTGTCTTTCATCCAGCTAGTTTCTCAGGCCTCCTCTAGTGAGGAGATGGAGTAACAGCAAAGAAGTTAGGTCAGGGAGAAAGAACAGCCTCTGCCTACACTTTTTAAATAGATAAAATGACCTCCTCAGGCTCACTGCTTCCGCTAATGGAGCGCCCAGGGCTCCCTTTGGAAAGGGAAATGCCATCAGATGGTAGGTCCTCCGTGATTCTGGAGGCAGCCTTGGGACTGTTCTTTTGTGTTGGTGACCTGGCTGGGATTGTACGCTCAGGATACCCTGCCCCAGGTCACCAGAGGTGAAGATTCTGACAGGAAATCAGAGGGAACGTCAGTTTCCCTCCCTTGCTTGTCAGGGGTGTCTGTTTCTGGAATTTTTTGTTATCCTAGGGGCATTCCCAGTGCTGGCTTCTCTAAGTTCCTGCACAGTTGAGAAGACTTGCTTTGTGGACTTGGCCAAGCAGCATGGAAATAATGATCCTATTTTGTTCCAGAGCTTTTCCTTGCCCGTTCCCTGTGAGGCAACTTTGTTCTGTGCGATTTCCAAAGACGGTGTCGTTGGCTTCATCACTCTATACCACCCCCATGTCACCCACTCAAGGTGCGCTCAGCAAACGCCTTGCTTTTTCTTCTTAGGATGAGGCCCCACAGCAGACGTTTCATTCTAATGAACAGAACACAACAGGTTCCCGTCTTACCTGTCTTCTAATCTAGTAGAGGAGACAGGTATTAAAACGTAACAAACAAAATCAAATCCCAGTTATGTCTGAGGGTTATAAAGCCCCGACTGTTGTAGGATCCCTCCAGGTGTGAAGACAGGAAGCCCTTGCTAAGATGAGGTTTAATATAAGCTAGAAAAACTTGCACTGGTTAAGGATTTGGTAGATAAGGAAGGATCACATGGAATGTCTCAGAGCTTCAAGGAAGCTGAGAAGCCAGACCCTAAAGAATAGACAGGCTGAGCAGCTGGTTGCGGGAGCCATAGAGACCAAGCCAAGGATGTCCACCTGCCAGGGGGACGAGGGACCAAGCTGACGAGGGTCCTGAAGAGTTTTTTGTGTGAGAGCAATGCTCATATTTTTGTTTAGCATTCCTTGCATGCCAAGTGGGATACATTGGACAGGAGTGACGTAGAAGGCTACCTGTACTTTAATCAAGAGGTACTGGTGGCTTTGCTTGGATGGAAAGCAGTAAACTTCATGTGGGCAAGACACTTAGAGTGGTGCCTTCATATAAGTAGACTAGGCTAATATTTAATGAATGAATGGATAGATATATTTTGAAAATATTTAGGGCATTTAGCATTCTTTTCCCCTTCCTTCCTTCCTTCTTTCCTTCCTTCCTTCCTTCCTTCCTTCCTTCCTTCCTTCCTTCCTTCCTTCCTTCCTTCCTTCCTTCCTTCCTCCCTCCCTCCCTCCCTCCCTCCCTCCCTCCCTCCCTCCCTTCCTTCTTTCTTTCTTTCTTTCTTTCCTTTTTCTTTCTTTTTTTTTCTCGAGATAGGGTTTCTCTGTATCCCTGGCTACCCTGAAACTCACCCTATAGACCAGGCTGGCCTCGAACTCAGAGATCTGCCTTCATCTCCTTCCCAGAGTGCTGGCACTAAAGGCGTGCACTCTACTCCCGCCGCCGGCGAATTATTTAGGGTGTTTAGGACATGTGATTATTCAGATGTGGGAGGCTGAAAGGCAGAAAGGGTACCAGACTTCTGTAACTAGATTATGGGTGGATGGTGGGGCTGGGTACAGGGGTAGAAAGCATGATGAAGTGGGCTGGTTATGGGGAGAGGCTCGTGTGTAACATCTGATGTGAAGTCACCATGAGTGAAGTGAGGTCATTTTCTTTGTTAACAGCATCCTAAACAGCTTTCCTTGGTTCTTTTAACAGTGTTCTTGTTCTGAACTCCTGTACAGACAGGCTTATTAACCTTTTGGTCCTTATATACTGCCAGTTTTTTTTTTTTTTTAACATAATGTCCTTTGAGGAAGGGCAGGCTTAAAACTGCTTCTCTAGCGCCAATGGAGATGCAAGGACACATTTTTTTGAGTTTATTCTCTTGTTCCTAATAATATGTGTTTGTGAATTAGCTACTCAGTGAACTTCAAGTATGAGGAGAGGAGTCCATAGAGAATGAAGCTGTGATTGTAGCGTCTTTGTCCCAGGGCATCTTGGGTCGGTTAGTAGGTCAGACCTGAGGCACAGGTGTGGGGACATGGTTTGACGTAGCTCCTCGTCTGTGGCAGCCGCCCAGGGGTGTGATTTAAGTGTTAAGAGCATTATTTTTTCTTTTTTCTCTATTGTTTATTTTTGCCATTTTCCCCAGATTTTTTACAGGGAAAGGGTTGCCTGCTCTGTATTTGGTGGCTGTAGCAGATACCACGGGACTTTGTCATCAAAGATACCCAGGCTTAGCCACATGGCCATCTTTCCACCCAGTGCTGATGAAAGGTGTTCTTGGCAACTGAGTATAATTCTACACAAAAAGGGGGAAACCTTCCTGACAATCAGTGTCTCACAGAGAAGTGCTTATGCCTTGGTGTGATGTAGGCGCTAACACAGGTGCTAACAGAGCTGCCCCAGGGAGGGGCTTCCTCACAAGTTCTGTCTTGAGGGTTTTAATGAAAAGACATGTGCATAGTCAAATTTGTGAAATACAGCATACACAAAGATCCTCAATTATGTGTTGGTGGAACCAAAACGTCCTTCATTTAAAAACAAAAAAAGAAAGAAAGAAAGAAAGAAAGAAAAAGCCTGTTGTTTGGTTTTGTCTGGCCCCGTGTTTACCACACATTCGACTATGGAAGTCTTCTTTAAAATAACAGTCAGATAAGTTCCCCATGACATTAGTGTTCTGTGGGCTGTGCTTTGGGAAATGTTCCATCTAGGGCTCTGCTTTTTGCTTATGCTCAAGTCAACCTTTCCCACTTCCTTTTCGAGTTTCTCGGGTGATTATATAGGGAAGACACTGTCCACAGTGAGTGCTGAGAGGGAGCGGAAGGCTGTCACAGAGACCTGTGGGCTGAAGCCTCTTCACTAGTGAATCAGCTGGCGCCAGGGAGCCAGCGCCATGTGCTTAGGGGAGGGCTGAAGATTCCCGCTTCCGTGTGGTATTCAAGAGGGACTTAGAGGCTGTGGATCCCTTTCTAGAAACACAGAGAACTGAAAGTATGTATTTGCATAACATAATAAGACAATCTAGGGGTGACATGAAAGTCTAAAATCTAAATTCATTCGCACTTAATGTATGCCTTGTACCTGAAGGTAACTTTGTGTAGTAGTTTTTGTGCCTCTACGTTTTGACCAGGACCCATCAGGGGATTTTCCGCTTGTGTCACGTTGGCCTTGAAGGATGGCAGGGTTCCAGGCTAGGGTTGCTCAGTGCCCAGCTTTGGGGATCTGTGGCCTCTCCTTTCGTTTTCTTTCACTGTCGGGTGCTGGAAAAATAAGCAGGGAGGGATGGTGTGTGGAAAGCAGCTTCATTCTGTTTGAACTTGGTTCCAGAGCCAGTGTCCAGCATGAACTCTCCGGTGACTTCGGTTTGACTAGAAGCACAGCAATATGAGGTGTCTGTAACAAGAGTCATTTTGGGTCAGTTACACCCCTGCATTCGGGTCCTTGCTTTAATTTCACTCTGAAGTCCCAACCTGTTTTCACTATTATGCTATAAGACCAGAACCGCATCGCCTCTCTCCTGCATCCATCCATCCGTCCATCCGTCAGCCCATCCATCTATCCATTTGCCCATCTGTCTGTCCATCCATCTGCCTGTCACTGACTCATTCATTCTTCATGGTCTAAAGGTGGCTGCATGTTAGGTGCCAAGCACATGCAGTGAACCACACACATAATGCTCTCAAGATACTTAGTGAGGCCTCTTCTCTCCCATTGCAAAGTGACATTCAAGAGACGCCTTCTTCATCCCCGTTTGCACCAGTATTACCTTTGACCTCTCCCTTCACACCGTCTTGGTCAGCTGGATGTCGTTAGGAAACCCTGCCTGCCGCTTCCTGGGTCCTGCACTTCCCACTGTCGTTCTCTCCTGGCCTTGCACTCTCTCTCCAAGCCCTCCAAGACCCAGCTCACCCACTGTGTTCTCCACACTTCTCCTGAAGATCTTGGCCCCACTCTCACTGCATTCTGTATCCTGCGTGCTGTGTCTTGGGCCACACACTTCCTGTCTTTTCTCTTTCAAGTGATGCCACATCCTGTTCAACTCAGTGTCCTTCACCTGTTAGCTACCTAGCCTGAGTACCTTCATGTAAACTCCTAATTGTTTCAAGAAACACCACCTTAGTTTTTCTATCTATAATAACATAGGATAATAGGTACACAATTAGAAACTAGTTACAAGAGTTTTATTAGAAAATAGAAAAATTAATTTTAAATTCTATCTTTTTTTTGTAATTTGGGTTAATATGCACTCATTTCTTTGACTTATTGGAGCCAAGTTTTAGACTACAGTGTAGAGACTAGATTTTTATCCTTTTAGTTTTTGAGGTTATAATATAATCACAACATTTTCCCTTTCCCTTTCCTCCCTCCAAACTCTCCCGTACATCCCTCCTTACCTTTTCAAATTCTTCTATTAATTGTTGTTATATGCATGTAGGTAGATTTCTAAATACATAAATGCAGCCTGCTCAGTCTGTATAATGTTACTTGTGTGACTGTGTTTTCAGGGAAGGCCACCAGTACGGATAGCCGCTGGTGTGCTCTTCCCTGGGGAGGACTGATTCCCCCACTCTCCTCATTCCTTAGCAGTCTTTGCTCTTTGTCTAGGGTTGAGGCCTCATGATGTTTCCGCCGTCCACTTCGGCACGTCTGTAGTCATCCTTGTTCAGATTATAGTTAGGTAGTCACGTTGGTGAAACTTTGTGAATATTGCTTCGGACATGGCACAGTCTCCCAGCAGACTCTTCGATCCTCTGGCTCTTACGATTGTCCTGCCCACCCACCCCCTTCTGCAATGTTTCGTGAGCCTTAGGTGCAGGTGTGTTTTGTAGATGTGTCCATTGTGGTCAGGCACAACGCTGCCTTTTGGTTGGTTGGGGTTTTCTGTAATGGTCTCTGTCTATTGCAAAGAGACGTTTCCTTGACAGAGGGTGAGGACTGTACTTGCCCGTGGGTATAAATACATATTTAGAATGGAGTAGGGCTGTGCTGTACAGTGGTGGTTGTAGGTTCTCCTCCCAGAGCTATGACTTCACTAGCCCTGGGGAGTTGCCTAGGTTTCCAGTAATAGAATGTTTCCCTCTTGTTGAACAGGTCTGAAACACAACTAGCTGTTGGTTACTGTCAAGGAGTGTATACCACGGCTGTCCCCTTGGGTGTTTTACCAGGCTGATCGCTGTTATGGGTCATAAGTGTCATACCTGAGTAGGGCTGTTAGTTGCTTGCTTTCTTTGGAAGCTTGCATGGTGCCTTCTGGTTCCATTAAAAACTAGTCCTCAGATGCATGGTATGTTAAGCCGAAGGGTTTACCCTCTACTCCAGTGGTAAGATTTTATTTGGAAGTTAAGTGCTACTCAATTTAGAATAATGTGGAGAAGTTATATTCCTGAAATAAATTCAAATCTACTCTCAAAAGAAAATTTGTGATATTTTAGGTACTTCAAAGACTCATATGTTGACTTTCTGTTAGTTAGCTACCTTTTCAACCTGTGGCCATGAAACCCAACAGAAACAACCGAAAGGAGGAACACTGTATTTTGGCTCAGGGTTTAGGTCCACTAGGGCAAGAATGACAGAGTGGAAGAAGCGTGGGGCAGAGGCTGTTCTCATGGTGAGCCAGCAGGCGGGAAGCATGCTAGGAGCCAGGAGCGGGTGTAACCTCCCAGGGCTAGCCTCCTGTGACCTCTTTCTACCAGCTAGGCTTCCCCCCTAAATTTCACCAGCAGCTGGGGAGCAAGCTTCAGCATGTGAGCCTGAGAGGGACGTTTGCATTCAAGCCAACAGACCTTTATCATTTAATTGTATCTATCCCTTTAATGGGAACTACGTGCATAAAACTTCAGTAATTTAGACTCTTCTCTCTGGAAAGTTTTGATAGTTCAGTTACCAAGGTGGTAGACATTTAGCTGTTACTCTGATACTTTATAAAAGAGCAAACTTCTCAGGCACTTAGGAAGATCCACCCATGTGTGGATTGTTAGTGTAATAATTACAAAGAAATTGCATCTATTAATTACAGAATATCTGGCAGTATGGTGATATATTTGGTAACATCTTGTCAACTATTAATTCAAACATTAAAAAAAAAGAATAACTGTAAGGGAGGCTTTTATTAATTTCAATGGCTTTACTCTGAATCTGAGATAGCGAGATCTAACCAGTTTCTGGATTGTTCCTTGTATTCAAAGACAGTAAATAGCTCCACAGATGTCACTCGTGGGAGGGGTGTGGCTGAAGAGACAGGTGCCTCTCCAGCTTATACACAGGACACTTATCATCTCTTGTGTCTCTCATTGCAGTAATTCTTGGGGTGTTTCCTGTATGTGTGGCATATCAATAGTGAGATGGGCATTACACTCCGAGACTCCCCACTTCTCCAGCTAGAATGGTCAATATTAGTAAAAGCATTACACCATGGGAAGAGAAACCAGGGCATTGCATGGGTCATATTTGTACCAGTGTCTCTGTCTCAGCCTCTGTGATGAGACATGATGAAGCCATGCTGTGTTTCATACTGTAGCCGCTTAAGTGTGCAAAGCAATGTACGTTATTACCTTATTTGCATGGAGAATGTCACGCCTTGAAGCTGTCATGAGTAGATCTGCCTCTTGCTTTTCATTTCTAGTGATTCCTCGCTATATGCCATTCTTCCCTAGGACTTTCACATCTGCTGTGCTGAATTTTAGCTCTCAGAAGACTCTGAGAGTTGGGGAATAGCTCAGTCTGTAATTGCTTGAGGACTTGAGTTTAGGCCCTAGAATCCATTTAAAAAGGTGTGGTAGGGTTCCTGTAACTCACTGGGGAGGTCAAGACAGGCAGAATCCTGGAACTTACTGGCTAGTCATTCTAGCCTAATGTGATCTCAGGCCAAACCCTGCTTCAAAGAAAATGGAATGTGTTCTTGAGGATGACATCTAAAGTTGTCCTCTGGCATCCACAGACATGCAATCACACACATGCGCGTGTGCGTGCACGCACGCACACACAGCGAGACACACATACACACACATAAGCATGCACACACATACACACACTAAGCCATATGCTTAGCGGTAGCCAGAGGCTTCTCGTGTCCTCGCTTCTCCCATGTCTGCTCCTTTGCTTCTGTCACGGGAGCCCTACCCTCAGTACCCCACACCCTCAGTACCCCACATCCTCAGTACCCCACATCCTCAGCACCCCACACCCTCAGCACCCCACACCCTCAGCATCCCACACCCTCAGTACCCCACACCCTCAGCATCCCACACCCTCAGCACCCCACACCCTCAGCATCCCACACCCTCAGTACCCCACACCCTCAGCATCCCACACCCTCAGTACCCCATACCCTCAGTACCCCACACCCTCAGCACCCCACACCCTCAGCATCCCACACCCTCAGCATCCCATGCCTTCAGTACCCCACACCCTCAGCACCCCACACCCTCAGCACCCCACACCCTCAGCACCCCACACCTTCAGCATCCCATGCCTTCAGTACCCCACACCCTCAGCACCCCACACCCTCAGCATCCCATGCCTTCAGTACCCCACACCCTCAGCACCCCACACCCTCAGCACCCCACACCCTCAGCACCCCACACCCTCAGCATCCCACACCCTCAGCATCCCATGCCTTCAGCATCCCACACCCTCAGCATCCCACACCCTCAGCACCCCACACCCTCAGCACCCCACACCCTCAGCATCCCATGCCCCCTTACCTGTGAACACTTTTCACAATAAATCTGAATTATAAATATGATTTACAGATGTGTAGAAACTCACTGCTTTCAGGAAATTTATACTTGGTAGTAAGATAATAAAGCCAAATCAATGATCCTCCAGTGGTTGAATTTAGTGTGAGTGAGCAACTGAAGGGTAGTTTTTTGAAACTGGGGTATTCACAGTGGCACCTTTGAAATCTGGTATGTGGGTGGTCACCCTTGCCCACATGGAAAGCCAGTCTGTCCCATGCCCCAGTGATTCCCTCTCCCGAGAAGGGCGGTGAGGATGTTGTTCACCTGTGGTTGGAGTAGCTGTTTCCCGCCCACTGTTCCTTCCGCGGTCTCATTTCTCAGTGGCTGTGGAGTGCTTGCTGCTCCAAGTTCAGCTGGAATATTTGCAGCACATCTGTGTGTCACAGTCATAAAGCAGCCACGCTTGCACTGTGGGCCTTTAACCTACTTGTTAAAAAAAATAGTCCATCAACATATATTGATGAGTAACACTTCGTCTGTCTCCTCAACGACACTTGACCTTTCAGATTTCTGCCTCCCTGCGTGCCCCTGAGCTGGGCGTTTGTGAGCAGCCAAATCAGAATCAGTGGTAGCTTTCGTCCCTTTGTCTTGGGGGTTTATGTGTGAGTGGTGTGTCGTTTTTACATGCTTTGGAAAGCCCTGGGCACTAAGGTACACAGCGGTGAGGGCTCAGCCTCCTTGTGTGCGGGCTTTGGTATGTGCTTGCTCTGCAAGCTGGAGCGAATGACTTCACCCCTAAACTCGCGTTCCCACCTACACAGTGGGGAGAAGATGAGTATCCACCTGGTGGTGGGTGGTTGCGAGTAAGAGGAAATGATGGCGAGGAGGGTGAACCGCGCTGTGCCTGGCAGCTAGGAAGTACTGAATGGCCGGCAGCCATGACTTCCTTTCGGTACAGTGGTTCAAGTTTTCCATGGCCCTCTTCATGGGCTCACTTCCAGAGCATGGGGACTTGTATAGAAGTTCCTACAGGAGTCTGTCGAACAGTGGTTCTCAACCTGTGGGTCACAGCCCCTCACAAGGGTTACATATCAGATATTTGCATTATGATTCATAACAAAAATACAATTATGAAATAGCCATGATATAATTTTATGGTTGGAGGTCATCACAACATGAGGGACTGTATTCAAGGGTCACAGAGTTAGGAAGGCTGAGAACCACTGCTCTAGAGACTATTAACTTGGACTGCCTTAAGATCTGTAGAACTGAATCATTACAAGATGAAATTTCTTTCTTTGCAAACAGACTGAAAAGAAAATCAAATTTAAACTCTAATTTTGCCCACCTGTGTGTGTGTGTGTGTGTGTGTGCGCGCGTGCGTGCGTGCGTGCGTGCGTGCGTGCGAACTAGTGTGTAGAGAGAGGGCAGAGGACAACATTTGAAAGTTTTTTTGTGTCTTCCCTCCATGCGTGTCTTGCGTATGGAACTCAGGTCATCAGGCTTGGTGGCAAGTACCTTTAACCAGCCAATGCCCTCTCACAGGCCCTCCCCTTTATTCTGTTCTTAGATTAGCTGTTCCTACAAACAGATTGACAAGAATGGTGCCAAGACTCTCATTTCATGGTATGGGGAGCACACAGGAGCATCTTCAGGCAACTTTGCAATGTGTTTCAAATATACTTGAGGTCTTAAAATGATTATTGAATGTGTGAATTCCAGGAACTGTAGCAGGAGATAACACCCTCAGCAACTACTTCCCAATTTCCCCTCAGTTTTGGGCTTTCATGAAAGTGACAATTAAAATTACAGCATAATTGTTTGGGGTCCACTAAAGCCTTCTTGATTTTCCTTGGGCTCTTATCAAGTAAGTCAGTATATGTGTTCACTGCTTCAGTTGAAATGGCCTAAGAAGGTCACTGACCGATAGCCATCTTTAGTTTTAAAAGCCACCAGACAAGGCAATTGCTAAAGCTGCTTCAGTGAGGCATTCCAGAAATATTCAATCTCATACTTCTCTGGATTATAATAAATAAATAAATAAATAAATAAATAAATAAATAAATAAATAAATAAATAAATAAACAAATGCAATTTTTAGTTTCATCTTAGAGCTATTAACCTAGACTTTTTCTTCTGGAATGCACAATAGAAAAGTGTATTATAGCTCTTTGAGCATTAGAAAGAAAAATGCTACAAACATTTTGCTTAATTAAATGCTAAAGAGGAGACATCAACTTTCATGATTAATTGAAACATGACTGATACATCTTTCTATGACAGCAGATGAAAATTGTATCATGGTATGCAAACTGTTCACTTTGGGAATGTTATTTAATGCGCTAACATTTTGCCTTTGTTGCTACATTGTTCCTTATGAAAATATACTGGCTAATTGCTATACTATAAGCCTGTCATATGAGTCCTCAATGATATACCTCCAAGTCTCCGATGGTGCAGACTTCTAGCCTACACAGAAGATAGGAAATAAGATACTACCTAGTTTGAAGACTTTTTTTTAAAAAAAAATAAAACATTAAAAACCAGGTCCACTCAGGAAAGGCTAAATTGCCAGGCCTTCTCTCTCACGAGGGCAGAGGGCACACGCCGTTCCCAGAGCTTGCTTTCCTCTCTGTTGCTATATTGAATTCTCTGACCAAAAGCAAACCGGGGAAGAGAGGGTTTGCTTGGTTTATACTTCCGGGTCACAGTCAGCCACTGAGGGAAGTCAGCGTGGGAGCTCAAGGCAGGAGCAGAAGCTAGGGAAGGACGCTGCTGCTAGCTGGCTCACTCATGGGTACTGCGCACAGTGGGCTGGGCCCTCCCACATCAATTAATGATCATGATGGTTCTGTACAGACACACCCACAGGCCAGTCTGATCTTGGTAGATCCTCAACTGAGGTTCCCTCTCCCCTGTGACTCTAGGTTGAGTCAAATTGACAATAGAAGCTAATTAGCACACCAGACTTAAAGGTTATTTTTTTTTTTAAAGACTTAACTGAAACACATTTTGGCTGTAATTTCTCAGGAAGAGTTCTCTTTTTAGGGACGGTCCTCATGTGTGGTGGCACACTGGGTCTAGTGAGGGACTCTAAACTGTGTTTTGACTGGCAAAATTCATTTAACCATGACAATTCTTTTAGTTTCCGAAGTGTGGCATTAATTGGCTATTGTAAGACTAGATACCTGTCATACCTGAAACTATTCTTGAGGACTTTTGGAATAACCCACTCCTCAGACTCATCTTTGGGTCATTCATTGTTGACAACTTTGATGGCAGAGCAGGAGCCGTCGGCTGGGCCTTTCCCAGAGTATTTGCCTGGAGGAAGCAGGATGGACAGGAATACTGATTTATTTAACAAGACAGATGCTAACTACCATTCTGCATCCCTTCCCACTACAGAAATAGAAATACAAAAATCCTTTGTCTTATCTCCCACACTGTAACTTTCTAGTAAGAATATTTTATATGAGCCTAATGTATTTTAAATTTTTATGCTTTTATTTGTTAGGTCCTGTTGTAAGAAAGTGTCCTTACACTCTTTAGAACATGACAAATGGGCCTCTTTGGTGGCCTGGGATGCCCTTTGACCCTGTCCTCCTCAGGGCCAGGCCCTGTGGTGGGCTCGACACGGGCCTCCCTTCAGCTCTGCCCCTTGCCTCTTCTCGTCTGCTCTGGTCCATCCCATCAACAGAGCCAGGACTTGAAAAACTCAGGGTTTCTTTTTCAAACCAGACTATTTAAAGGAAGAAGTGCTGAGGGGAAATGAGTGTTCCTGAATGGTTCCTTGGGAAATGGGGCCCTTGTTAAACTGTGAGACCGAATGATTTCCTTCATGACATCTTTTTCCTTACAGATTTCACCAGAACCAAGACCATTGCCACTGGGTCATGTGTGAGAGCTCCACAGCGTCATCTTCTTTTTCAGGAATCTAAGATGTATCAACTGGGACAATAGGAATTATTAGTGCCAGTTAGTGTAGTAGTGATGGGCGATCATCTTAAAACTATTACTAATCCAAGAACTCACTTTACATGTGGTCACTTGGAGAGCTTTTGCTAACTTTTCATGCCATGCAAAGTCTGTAAACAGGTGTCATATAGAAATCATATGAAAGAGAAATAAAAGCTTTCTGAACAGAACACATTCATCCAGTGCAGTAATTATGTTACATTTGAATTCATATTATGACTTTATTTAAAGGATGTCATGTTATCAGAAGTGTTTACTAACATCAAAGAGTCTCGTTTATGCTGTCTTGTGTGATAATGAGCCATAGATTCCAATATGTGGTTTGAGAAATAGCACAAGTTATTAAAATGACAATGTTTGTTCTTTTATGATAGATAAAGTGCTGCCCGTGGTTCTGAGTCGATACTTAGGGAGAAAAGCCATGTTGCTGTATTACAAATGAGTTTGTTTCTAATTTTGCAGACTGATGACCATAGTGCCCCAAACCAAATCTTTTCCCTGGAAATGGAATGATTACATGACAGACTCCGTGAACCATGAATATGTCAACAACTCATGGATCAGGCCTTGCTTAGCAATTAGTCTTTGGGGGATTTTACTCAGAAATCAGACACACTGCACCAGAGCTCATTGGGGCTTTTGTGATTCCTATTCATGTCTGAATTATGCGTCTGGGTCAGTACAAAACAGATTCCATAAAGAGGGACTGCTGTTCATAGTGCCAACTAGAGCTCTGCATGTTCACACGCATAAACACACACATGCACATACGCACTCAGGCACACACATACACACAGACACAAACACACATACATGCACATACATCATACACACAGATACCGACCGATACACACACATATACACTCAGACACACAAATATGCACAGACACTCAGACATGCACACAGACACATTCACTCAGACATGCACACATATGCATACACACTTAGACCTGCACACACACATATATACACATACAGACATATATAAACTTACACACAGACACTCATAATGCACATACAGACACACACACACATACATACACACACACACACACACACACACACAGAGTCAAAAGAGAGGACAGGGAACACCATTCAAAATACAGTGACAGCTCCTAGGAGGCAGCCAGAAAATATTTTAAAAGTTTTCTAACATCATCTTTTATTTTCCCAAAAAAGATCAATATTCCCAAGTTGCAGGCATCTGAGTGTCACCAGCCCCATCCTACGGCCGCTTCTTCCTGTCTGCACTGTGGTTTACTCAGGATATTTAATTTAATTCATTCTCTTTGCTCTCTTTAACAGCCCATCTGTCTTAAGCAGTAATGGATGTGACAGTCTTGGTAGCTTATGCTAGTTAAGTTTTTCTTCTCATATAAGGAAATGAAATATAATATTTAAATATTAAAGATATTTGCATACCATCTAGAACCCATATGAGCACCTTGTTGACATGGTTGAGGGGTCTTCCAGGAGCTGAGAGGATGCCCCCACTCTAGTCTGCCTGAGAATACTCTCACACCCTTACCATCCCTTCACTTAGGGCCCAGAAATGACATCAAATGGAGCCGAGTTAAACTGGGCCCGTGTTTCCCTGAGGTCAGCAGTGCCTGACAGTGCATTGTAGAAGAATGCCCAGGAAGCCAGGCCTTCCCGCTGCCCGTTGCCAGAACCCGGCCATTCACAACGTCTCCTTTTTTTATGAAACACCTGACTTGGCAGTCAGGTTGTAATACTGAACAACAGCACTGTCCACTTCCCTCTGATGGGAGCATGCATGCGGCTGCTGGCCTCTGTCCAAGTTCACACGCAGCTTCACATGGCACGGGTCGCCCCACCTAATGCCCATTTTGAAGACTTTCTGCAGGACCTTTGACAAAATGCGCTGTTTATTTTACAACCTTCTTCGCTTACCGCCGTGGCTGGTTTGACTAGGTTAAGAAGTCCCGGAACTCTTGGAGCTTTGCAGTCGTGCTCTGGTTTCTAAGTAAAATGTCTTTGGAAACACCAGCACCCACATGCCCCTAAGCAGAAAGACAAACTGGTGCACCCTCCCTTTTCCCTAAGACTGGCCCTCCTACTCCATCAGAAAATGGTGAGGTTTGGAAATTGCGAGCCGACCCCGGGAGCTCTGTCAGGGTCAGGGTGTGTCTAAATGTGAAGGATGTTTGCTTCTGATATGAACATTTTTCTTATACTTTTATTATAGAAGATGATGTGTCAAATGTACAAATAATGTGTGCCTGGTGCCAGAAAGTGGGAATCAAGCGCTATTCCCTGAGTATGGGAAGCGAGGTGAAAAGCTTCTGCAGCGAGAAGTGCTTTGCGGCCTGCCGGAGAGCCTACTTCAAAAGAAACAAGGTAAGCCACCTTAGTGAGGCCGCTGGCCACCTCCTGTGCGCATGCGCCTCCTAGCCCTAGCTGGACACACTGTGGCCCTGCCCCTTGCGTATTTTGATTTTGTTTTGTCCGTTTCTTCCTGTCATGCTTAACTTTTTGGAATAAGAAACCCCATCCTAACGTAACTTGTCCACCAATTTCTCTTGGCTTGGTGTTTGAGTTCTGAGAGGGTGAATGAATCTGAGGAAGACAGCTGCTATCCTAACCAGAGGTGGCTTTCCAGCAGTGAGAGGGTCAGTTCAGAGCCCACCAGAGAACAAGTGACAGGTTTCTTAGGAGAGTGAGACATTAGCTGTCGAGGCTTTAGTACACCTATACAGTGGGAACAGAGCTGCTGCTTTTCCAAAACCTGATCCACAGAGTCTAGTCAAGACAAAAACTGTCAAACCTCCCTTGACACACTGTGTTAAAGCTGATGGATCTTGGCCGGGCAGTGGTGGCGCACGCCTTTAATCCCAGCACTCGGGAGGCAGAGCCAGGCGGATCTCTGTGAGTTCGAGGCCATCCTGGTCTACAGAGTGAGTTCCAGGAAAGGCGCAAAGCTACACAGGGAAACTCTGTCTCGAAAAAACAAAATAAATAAATAAATAAATAAATAATAAAATAAAAAAAATAAAGCTGATGGATCTTGACAAGATGGGCAATGGTGACTAGCTCATTCCTGGGAGTGTGGTGGGTAAACACAGGAAGAGCCGTAGTAATGGTTTCCACTTTGTTTTGAAAGACAGTTTAGGTCTGAAGATGGCCTTTTAGAGTAGAGTTAGCCACTCTTGATGGGAAACAGGATGCATGATGTTTTAATAAGCACACGTACACATCTGCACACGAACTTCCCAATCCTTAAAGAACTGCTAACGCCTTTTGCCACCAAGTACCCAAGTCCATTTCTAGGCCTTGATTATTTCTCATTGATCTGCAAAACTTCCTCAATTCATGAAACTGTACACATTTTTGCTAAGCACTTGCATTTCCCTTTCTGTAATACAAGATACAAACCTGTCCATTCTTGCAGCAAGAACTTGTCTTTTTCAAGTCTAACGTTTGCAATCCTGAATGCTAATCATGGCTCACTGCATTGTAAGCATGGTTGCAGCAGATAATCTCCTGCAAATCTGGGTCACATTCATTCTGCCAAAAAAACATAATGCTGCCTGCAGAATTAGGCTGCAGAGTTCAGTGGGTTGGAATTTTAGTAGCAGTCTGTAAGAATTAGGCTCATGATCTTCACTGGAGCCAGGAGGCAAGTAAGGAAATTGTCTACAAGTCTTTGGGGATGGTCAAGAGTGGGGTTCATTTTCCCCTGGGAGGGGATTAGAGTGATCTCCAAGAGCCTTCTGAATGCCGAGCACTGAGAACATCAGTCCTAGGAGTGGGCCCAGTGATTTCTTCTTTAAAGCCCTACTTACCTCAACAAAATACTTTGCATTCCTCCACAGAATATGGAGGAATAGAACGGGGCTTCTTGTCATTCTAGAATTCTGAAGGGCTAAGGATCTGAATCTTGATGGACTGCCTCTAGTGAATAAGGCCAAGCAAGATGCGTTTGTCACAACCCTGATGATACCAGTTACACTTTGTAAAGAAAGCTTACTGCTTTGTAGTAAGCCTTTGAAGAAAGGCATCGGATGCCATTGGAAAAGCAGTCTAGAATCCTGTTATACAGTATATGTGTATAGGTACACATAAACATTCATATATACATATATATATACATACATATATACATATATATATATACACACATATATGCTTTTAAAATATCGTGGTAAAGTTTAAGGTCAAACTGAACTCAAGCTTCCATAGCATACATTTTTGAAAGACAGATAATGGGAAGCAGGGTAAGAATCAGCATTTGGAATTTATAGGAGGCCGAGTCAGTGCTGAAAGGAGCCCAGGGCACTTTACTTTCCACGAGGAGCTGCCGGGATGGGGGTCCAGCATCTTGCAAACCTTGGGAGTTGCTGTGGTTTGACTTACCCAGTGCCTTTGCCTGCTGATTTCTGTGGCCCTTTAGTGCACACATTACCTGTCTTCTCTCCTGTTTATGTATTCCAAAGCTCGGCCTGTTCAGTTTTTCCAAATGGAGAAATAAGCGTGTTACCTTACCTGCTGGGTTCCCTCTGAAACAGTATCCTATTGTATTACTATAAACATGTACAGCTGCTGCATTTCGCTTAACTGGTAGGATTTTGTGGTCATTTCATTTAGGGATTAGGTTTCCTAATGGCTCGTATTAGATCCCAGCCCCGCATCCGGCCATTTCTAAGAACTGCTGTTATAAGCCCTGGCATGCTCCCCACTGCTGACAGTGGCAGAGAGATAGCCACGTCTCTTCTTGTATTGTTTAACAAAGTCCTTGGTCTTCGTTGTTAGAATTGTGAACGTCATCTTAGAAATAGGAAGACATTCTTCCCATTTCTGCTTAACAACAGTTTCTCCCTCCTTGTGTTTCTAAATACCGAGGAGTAGATGGAAAACAGTGAATAATGCATATACAGAATAGAGTTTTGTCTTAGGTATAGAGTAGACTTTTAAAAAATGTAAAATTAGCTATGCTGTAAATTATGCTTTATAATGACAGCTCATTTCTTGCTGGATAGCATGCTGGGATCTAAAAATGGCCTCCAAGTTGAACCCAAATTGCATGCATAACTTTACAAAGGAAAACCCTCATAGACAAGGTAGGTAATTAGGAGCAGCATTCAGCCGACCTCTGCTTTGTGTCTGAGCAACACCTGCATTTGTGAATGTAAATTGGACAGCTGTGCCATGGGTCCCTGTACCACGGGGCCACGGGGCGCTGTGCTTGCCTCGGCACAAATGCTTGCTTATACAGGCAGCATGGCATTGCTGCTTTAAAAAAAAGGATAAAAATAGCCCAACACTCAGAATGAGGGCCCATGGAAATGAGCTTTTCAAGTTTCGTTTGCTTCTCAAGGCTTCCTTTTTCCTTGGGACTTAGTCAGTTGAAAAACTGTCCCGTTCGTCTCCCCTAAAGCTTGACACTTTAAAGTCAGGTGAGCGACGTGGAAGCTGAGTTAACCTGCTATGGTATATTTTAAACTGGACTTAAATGGTATTTGGAAGCTATTTGGAGTGCTACAAACACACCTTTTGCAAACCGCTCCTGCTAACGCGCTGTGAGAGGCCCACGAGTCACAGCTGTATTCACTTAAGGAGATCAATCAGCTACCAGTTTACACATTGCAGGGTGGTGGCTCTGAGACGTGTATAGTGTTAATTCATAATGTATCTTACAAAATCCCAATTTCTGCAAGATTCAACTGCTGACTCGAAGAGTTTTAAACCAGTGTGGGAGGGGCTTGGGTAGACGGTGGGCATTGGGTGAACAATGGCAGACCGATCTCATTATTTGAGACAGGGACACCTTTTCTTTCTTTTTCCGCCCCTTTTATTAAAAACAGATTTTTTTCACACAATGTATCCTGATTACAGTTTCCCCTCCCTCTACTCCTCCCAG
This sequence comes from Peromyscus maniculatus bairdii, assembly GCF_049852395.1. Lineage (NCBI taxonomy): Eukaryota > Metazoa > Chordata > Mammalia > Rodentia > Cricetidae > Peromyscus > Peromyscus maniculatus. The sequence goes on from NC_134867.1 coordinate 12,244,081, forward strand.
TTCCTCCCCACCTCCCCTCCCATCCAGATCCACTGCCTTTCTGTCTCTCCTTAGAAAAGAACAGGCTTCTAAGAGATAAGAAGACATAACAAAATAATACATAAGAAGGTAAAACAAAAGCCATCACACTGAAGTTAGAGAAGGCAACCCAACAGAAGGGAAGAGCCCCAAGAGCAGGCACAAGAACCAGAGCCCAACTCATTCACACTCAGGAGTCCCATGAAAACATATGTAGAGGACGTGGTGCAGACCCGTGCGGGCCCTGCGCATGCTGCCTCGGTCTCTGTGAGTTCTATGAGCCGGGCTCAATTGATTCAGAGGGCCTTGTTCTCCTGCTGTCCTCCATCCCCTCTGGCTCTTACACTCTTCCTGCCTCCTCTTCCAGGGGGTTTAGGACAGGGACAGCTCTCCAGAGGGCTAATAGCTCAGTCTTTTCCAACGCCCCCCCCCCCCTTGAGGCCACAGTGGAACAGGACTTAAGAACATTTTTATTACTGTTTTTGCAAGAGATGCAGAAACATTGAGTTTAACCTTTTTTTTTTTTTTAATTTTACTTTTATTTTGTTTTTGTTTGTATGTGTATGGGCGTTTTGCCTGCACGTATATGTCTCCGATATGAAGTTATAGATAGTTGTGAGCTGCCACATGGGTGCTGGAAATTGAACCTGTTCTTTGGAAGAAGCCAGTGCTCTTAACTACTGAGCCAACTCTCCAGCCTGAGTTCAACCTTTTAATATCAGTTTTACTTTGTAAAATAGCTGAGTTGAGTGCTTAAAATATTCTTTTTATTATCCCTCTAAAAAAAGGAGTAACCAGACTGCAAATAGTAGTCTTTTCCATTTAGCATTTATTTAATCATCTTTTCTTTTTCATGGGAAATAAATATCCTGTTGTCTAAGCCAGTATCTAGAAATAAATCAGGAAATCAAAACTGAAGAAAAGCAGCCAGTGTAAGCCAAGGATGACTGTTTTCTTTCCTTGTTCAAATCTCAAGTTTGTAGTGTTCTGGATGGCGTTGGAAATTTAATAAACACGAACTTCTAAGAGCATTGAAGTTTTGCTTCCTCGTTTTACTTTCCATGAATTGAGACAGGAATAGATAGAGTCTTCTCCAGGATGTGCTGCTGCTCCCGGTAGACCAAAGTGATGTAGAGCAAAGGTCATACATAGACTGTAGAGATGGAAATGTCTGCAGATGATGTCACTGCAGTTTTCTGAACCATAGTGACGTAGAGCAGAGATCATAGCCTCCAGAGATGGAAATGTTTGCAGATGACGTCATTGCAATTTCCTGACAACTACCATGAAAACAAACGCTCTAGGGGGAGAGTATTGTGCAATAAGCAAAATTTTTTTACTTTCATACTACATCCCTGGATGCATCCCAGGCTTTTATTAGAGATTTCTTTTGGAGGGATCCATCACTAATTAGCATCATCATTGTGTTAATTGTAGTTATACTTTATTTATACACATGGTGCTTGGCTTTTGTTTTTGTGGGTTTTTTTTTTCTTTTTTAAAATTAAACTTGAGCATAACTCAAAAAGAGTTCTTGGTTTCAGACTTAATTATAGAACCCAGTAGTGTAAAAGAAATATGTAACAATCTCTCTGCTAATCTACTGATTAACCTGTCCATTTTTTCCCTTTAAACACCTGCGAAATTTAATTTGTAAAATGGCTATCATTCACAAAGGTTTGAGAAGGACATTAAGAAATTACTTGTAATTAATGTCCTCTAAGGGCCTGGAGCTCAGGCCAAACACTAGCTTTTGCTTGGTGCATGCACATTGGCTCCAAAGTAGATGAGGCCAGGAGCCTAGGGTTGTTCTGCAGATTTCCCAGCTTTTATTGGGCCTAGGGAAGCTTGGAAGATCTGATTGTCTGCGCTTGGCCTGCAGGAGGATGACCTTGGTTCTTCAGTCTCTTGAATCAAAGGTCATAAACCTGCCCACTGCTTAGCATGAAGGGTGGTCCTCTCCACGGGCCTTTCATTTGTAGGCTGGAGGCTGAGGGTTCCCTTTAGACACAGCAAACGGGCATCCTCAGAAAACAGGAAAAGAACAACAAGCCCAACTGTTTTCCTGTCCTCTGGTATTTTGAAATATGGAGTGGAATATTAGGGAGCTGCAGGGAATGGGAGCATATGCAGAGGAGGGACCATGCTAGTCCCCAGAAACACATTTCAAGTGGGGAGAGCAGGGAAGCTCTGGCAGGTGAAATGAGATGTACACAGGCTTCTATGGAAAGCCGAAAGGGGATCCAGGACAGACGTTCTGCAACCAGGTGGGACACAGTGCCCTAAGAATGCCACCTGAAGCCTGGGGCATAGGTACAAATCTTCATATTTACCAAAATCCACGAAAAACCTTTGTGTAAGGGAGACCCCCACACAAACAGAATGGGCGAGTAAGTCTGTACTGAAAGGAAGGACTTAGCAAAAGCTTCCGGTTTTTAATGGGCTACAGTTTTCGAGATTGTGAGGGGAAACAAAGAAGTAATTCTAACCTGTTAATCCAGAATGCATACTGACTTCTGAATAATATCAAGTATTTTAAATTAAAGGTGAGGAGGTGATCTATCTTCAAGACTCAGTGTTCTCAATGAGTGGAAAGCGGAGTGGAGATTTTCGATAAATCTGACTCTGGGTTCCTGTTGATCAGTAAGCACATAGGGCCATTGCCTCATACGCTGGGATGTTCATTTCCAGACACGGCAAATCTCTGGCCAGCCTCTCTGGTGATGGCTAATGCTAGTCACTTAAATCAAGTTTTTCTCCTCTGAACTGCGGGTAATTATCCAATCCATCTAAGAGGCACACTCCCTTTTAACATTAACCACAGTGTCAGATTGCATCAGCCACATTGTGTCCCAGTGACTACTGCTACACAGTGATGAATGTGCACATTTGGAGTTCGGAGTCTATCTGTTTGGGCGGTGGGCAGTTCAGTAAACAAGCAGCCAGGGAAGGGTCTGTTTATTTGGGACGTCCATTCTCCTTATTGATCCAGTCCTTGCATTGCCAAGTCCCTTGCCTTGTGACTAATTGTGTTCAGGTTTATCTGAAGAGGGTCATTTTGATGGCCTCTCTCCTCATAACCTGCATTCAGTAATGAGCTTACTCTGTCTGCCTGACTGCTAAAGGAAGGCACCATGAAGCCTCTGGATGAAGAGAGGAGGGGGCAAGTTTGGGCAGTCTTGTGTGAGCTAGCCAGAGAAACCAAGACAAAACGATCGTGCATCTTCCTGGAATTGAAGTTACACTCCGTTAATTCATGCTTTGCTAAAAAATGTTGAATATCTAAATAAAAGCGTGCTAAAGAGGCCTGGGGGTTTGTGCTGAGATATTTTAAGGTAGTCGAATGAGTCCAGAGGGTTTTTTTTCCATAGACATTTACAGTGTCTGATTCTAAAACCTAGTGTACTCAAGGTCGTGTACACCAGATCCCAAGCTTTGGGCGTGCCTGTGGTTTATTTTCAGTTCCTTTTCATTTCAATACCTCTGGGTGGCTTTTGAACACATAAGGAGAATATAAACTGGGCAGACTGTGTATCCATCTTTGTTCCGTGGGTTCCGGGCTTTCTGCTCATATTCTCATGGATTGGGATGGAATAAAGAAAACCTTTGCTTCAGAGAGCCACTTAGTTTCTGCCCCTACATATCGGATTGAATAGAAATTCCCTTTGTCACAATCCACTCTTAGGGTGACTGTGTACACAGTGGAGTCTAATGTGTGTTAATGGAGAGGTTTACAGACACTGATTGTGGGCATGCCTGAGAAGGCTCACCAATGGTTTAATGAAGCCATAGAAAATGCCCAGGTTCTGCTGTAGTTTCCAGAGCACCCTGGGTAAGCGACACTCCTGTGGGCATTAATTAACAAAGATGGAGATGGTCAATGGTGGGGGGGGGTAGTGGTGGGGGGTGGAGGTCAGTGTCCAGTGTTTGTCTCGTTACTCAGATTCAGGCTGAGACTCACCAAGTCAGTGCTGATGCTTGCTCACATGGGGTTTTGTTTTTGTTTTTTTGTCTTCCTGTTTTCGTCCCTAATACTGAGGATTGAGCCTGGGTTCTTGCACATGTTAGGTAACCATATACCACTGATATATATCCCCAGTTTTTAAAATGTTTATTTTGAGAAAGAATCTCATTAAGTTGCCCAAGCTGGCCTTGAACTCACTGGGTAGACCAGGTCAGTCTTGAACTTGTGGTCACCTTTGTAGCTGCTGTTACAAGCGTGTGCCACTGTGCCTGGCTCATGCTTGTTCAATGTTGGATTGCTGAATTTAACCCAGAGATGAAATGATCTTGGTAGTGAGGATTGTTTTTAACCTGTGTGATATTATTTAAAATAACATTTTTTTAAGTGATGAGATTAAGCTCAAGAATGACATTTATTTGAACGTGCGGTCTTCGTCAGTCAGCCTCCAAATGAAAAGTAAATAGGGAATAAAATCCACTCACGATTAAGACCCTCAAATGGCAAACTGCACAGTGTTAGAGCCCTGATTAATCCTTCCTTGGTAAAATATTCCTCATTAGTTTGCTATGGTTAAGGGTTAACTACTCTATTATAAATTCAGCTATTAATGTATTTTCTGCTTAATTCATCTCCAGATAGATGTAAATTTTTTACTTCCAAATGTACTTTGGAAACATTATAGTGATTTATGAGAAAGCTTTAGAGACATGTAGGAGAAATCATTCATAAATATGTTGAAATGTATTTAAATCTATTTAACCACTTTTGATAGTGGGAAAAAAAACTGCCTTGACTTTGAAATGATTATTTTTCTACAGCAAAAGAATTTATGATATAAATGAAATATTTTACATGTAGTTTTTAATCATACAAATTTGAATTTTCTTTTAAATTTATTTTTAAATTATCTCTTTTAACTTCTAAATTTCTTGACTAGCTCATTAGCATTAAGAGCTACACCCTCCCCACCAAACGTATTTTGGAGGCTCAATGAATAATAGGAATTTTGAGATATTTATGATTTCTAAAATCCCACCAAACATTCAGGATAAAGTGGTGACTTCTGTATAGATCCAATAAGATATATGTTATCTTGCAATGTGCCTCGACAGAATCATTTCTAATTGAAAGATTGTGCAAAGTTTTATGATTGTACCTGTGCCTTTATGTTGTAAGAACCACCAAGTGTCAGACTCTGCCTCTGCAGGTGCGCATGTTGCTAAAATTGCTGCAATGCGATGTGCGTTGATGATGTGCAGGCCCAGGGGGATTTGCCTGGTGGAAGGTAGATCCTTCCTTCTTGCTCTTATTTGTTTTTATTCTAGGGGGAAAAAATCACTCTTAAGATTTGTTACTTATTCATCTAATCATTGTTAAACAAACAAACAAACAAAAACGTTAAAATCCAAAAGTAGTGGCTCATGCCTGTAATCTCAGCATTTGGGAGGTAGAGACAGGAAGAACAGTGTTCCAAGCCTGCCTTGGCAACACAGTGAGTTCTAGGACACCCTGGGCTACATGAGATCCTGAGTCAAAAAAAGAAATCAGAAGATGAAATAAAATTATATATGTATCAGAATAAAAGGAAAGGCTTGAGCCTTAAAGGGACTTTCAAAGGAAGTTTTATTCCAATGGGCTAGATAGATGTATAAATGTAAAAATATGTATGTGATATAATTCCAGTAGTGATAAATGTTATGAAAAAGGGTGGTGTGAGGGATGGACAGTGATGGGTGCTTTATATCTTGTGATTACTGATGTCACCTTGGAGGAGGTGGCATGTAGGACAGAAGGAAGTGATAAAGCTACTTAGATGATGGGCTAGTAGCAGAAGGTTCCAGAAGGGAAGAGGACTTGGAAAGTAGAGGTTGTAAGGCAGAAACAGGCTTGGCGGTTCTGAACAGCCCAGGAAGGGCGGGGTGTCTGGAGATGAATGATGTGGATGGCTAGGGGCCAGACCGTAGAGCTAGAGAGGAGGTCCTTTGGGTTTTATTCTAAGAGCAGTGCAACCCCCAGAAGTTGCTGTGGAGGGTAGTGAAATGATCCAGTACTCGTTGCTGATTGAACTCCCATTAAGGCGATGATTCATGTAAGAGCCTGCATGCAAACGGGTTTTGGAAAGTAAGAAAGGCAACAGAATTCCCATCAAAGTTGGGTGTGCCTGGTAATAGAAAACTAAAAATATCTTATTTGCTGAATTATTCATTAGTAATTATGAAACATTTCCCAGTAGCTAAAGTCAAACCAATTCGGTGGTGTTTCTCCTTTAGAGAGACTTCTGGCCATAGTGTCGCTGGGCCCACCCCCAGCGGGGGTGGGGGGAGCTCAGGGCAAGCGCCTCACAGAATGGCACCCATAGGCTTCTCAAACACTGCCTCTAGAAGCCAAACAGTGAAAGGAAGCAGAGACCTTGCAGGATTGTCTTTGGGTACAAGGATTGAAGTTTATGCTATCCAAAAAAACAGATGTACCTGGGTAACCACTTCTAGAGTAGAGCAGGCCTGACTGGGGCTGGTTTAAACAACACAAGGCATTTGTGCTCCTGAATTAGTTCAGACGCTGGGGTAGCTAGACCCAGCAGAGTGGCGGTCTTCCACGGCCCCGATGTTTCACCTTCGCCATCTTTATAATCGGTGTACAGTGTTGGCTGTATTCCAAGGCAAGTGCCCAGATGTCGTGGGGTGTCTGCTAGCAGCGTGTGGACTCCACGTTTCCTCGTTCTCACAACCAGCTGGATGAGTGACTCTGTCCTCACATTCCACCCTCTATCCACACCTGCAGCACGGGCTTGTCCCTGAATGAGGGAGTCCGGGGAGGGCCATAGAGATCTCCGGTTAGATGGAGCAAATTTGAGCTTTCCTCCAATCTTGATGTCATCTAGTCTCACTCTAAGCTCCGAAGGCTACGTAGGGAGGAACAACTGTGACAGTGACGGTCTGGGAAGAGAGAGAGGGGACCCAAGTGACAGCTGATGGTGGGGGCTGCATGTGTCCAGAGAGCGAAAGCAGTGATCCCAAGTTATTTCATGAGGTCGAATTCTTTACACACAGGCTGTGCTGCCTATCTAGTCTTGTAATTTGGCATCTCAGTGTGGATTACAGGCTTAAACTGTGGTTAGCATTCAGGTAGCTTAGACGAACAACCTCTTCTACTCAGGACCAGCTGTTTGTGAAATCTGGTTTTTTAGAATGCTGTAGTACCAGGCTTAAAGAGTTGACTCTCTTTGCTGTTTTCAGTTTATACAGACCCAAATACCCTGTGGTTAGTTGTTACTTATCTCTATTCATGGGGAGTAATAAAGGTACAGTTCAAACAGAGAGCCTGTACATAATGTATTTTCATTAGAGTGAACGGTCTGGGTTAGGCTGGCCCGGTACCATCTGCAGATGCAGATGCTTTGGCCAGGATATGTGATGGGATGAGCTGCTGTTTTTAATGGCTCACCATCTCACGCACTGAACTCACCTTCTCTGTCGCTCTAAGCCATGTCTGCAAAACAGAGGGGAAAGAGAAATGTTCAAAAAGAGTGATGCACTTAACCTGGGATGCATCCTGTTCAGGCAGCTGGAAGGGAACGAGGCTTTGAGAGCCGCAACCTTTACAGCATCAGTCTACAAATCTTCCAACAAATATTTGCTGTTGTGCTTACGGTGGCCAACGAAAACTGGGTTCCTGCCCTCGTGAGGGTTCCAGGTTAAACGATAACATGGATGCGAAGGTCACTGTGACGAGTGCTGGGACGGTGTGGGCGTCGTGCCAGGGGAGCTGCAGTGGGGATGTGACTGGTCGGGACGTCTGGACGCTAGGCTCGGAATCTGAGGAGTGAGGAGCTGTTGCAGAGGCAGAGGGGAAGGAAGGGGCTGCTGTGCTGAGGAAACGTGAGCTCCACCTCTGCACTGACTCCTTCCTCCAGCCTTGCCTGTTTGGTGAGTCCTAGGCCACTGAGGGACCCTGTCTCAACACAAAAAATGCGGGCGGCACCTCAGGAAGGACACATAACATTCTCCTCTGACTTCTGTGTGCAAACATGTACACCCACATATGTGCATCCATGCACATATGAACATGCACACACATGTATACATTGCATATACATGTACACATACAGACTCACAGGGAAAAAAAATCAAGCAAAAAAAAAATGTCCCTCAAACTGTAACTCATGTATCCATTTGCTTGTGGTTTTATTCATTCTCCTAACTCTTGGGGGTTGTTACTCACCTTCTGACCTTGCCTCTCCACCCCTACTTTTCATTTAGCATCATGTTCTGTAGTATTAGCCAAATATTAATAAGCTAATTCATTTCACAGAGGATATAGAGAGCTTGTAACTCCTAAAGGCAGGAGCACTTGGTAAGGAAATAATAAGAGCAGTGATAACTGTAAGCGAAATGGTTTAAATGATCAAATATGTCCGAAAAGCAGCACTAAAAACGAAAGACTGGTGAAAAACGCCCTGGCGGGAATGAGAGGCTGCAGTGATGGAAAGAACCGCTGCCACCATCGTGTGTTGGGCGAAGAGGCTTGGTTATGTTGATTCTATAGGCAGAACTCTGTAGCTGTGCCATCATTAAGGCAGGGGCAGACAGGAAGTTTGGAAACGCTGATCGACACGCAGGTCCCCAGACTGGAGGACAGCGATCAAACGGAAGAGCACAGCCTGTCTCCTGCCACAGCGACGGAGGGCGATTTTTGTGGCACGGCAGTGTGGCGGGAAGACACGGGTTCTCCTCCTTCCTTTGTGTCCTTTGTTCCAGCCTGCCACCTAATTTTAGCACCTAGAATCATGATGATAATTCTGTAGAAATGTCATAACAAACAGGCAGGTAAGTAGTTCAGATGTTGCCGTCCCGGTCCCTGGCTGGGTGATGTGCACATGAATATTCCTAATGAGAGATGTCTGCTTTGCTGCTCGGGACGCCAGATGGAGGAGCTGGCCCTCGCCAAGGCTGCCCACACCTGCAGCTGCCTCAGGTGGCTGTCAAGTGCCAGGGGGCCTGCAGTTGGGCTGGAGATGGCCGCCCTCCCTCCAGTTCCAGGAGCGCCTGAAAATCACCCAGAGTGACAGTCATTTCCACATTTAAAACTGTGATGGAAATGGCTAACAGCAGGCTGAAGGTTAAAGTAAAAAACTTAAAAACCATAAAATCTGCCTGGAGGCTATTTAAGCAAACTGTTTTAGAGGCACAGATGGTTCACATACCTCCGAGCCAAAAACAAAGAAGTAAAAAGGGGACAGTAGAGCTGGCGCGATTAGGCAGACAAGTATGAAAGTTTTATTAGTGCTGAAAAGGCATCCTTCAGAAAAGTGAACGACCTGGCCCGGGAACCCAGAAGATGCGTTAAAGACCAGTGGGGAGCAGAGAGGGCAAGTGCATGGCGTTTCAGAAAGTGAGCGGAGATGGGGCCCCTCAGCAGCGTTGTGGGCACTGGGTATCAGGAGCAGGGCTCCATGGTAACCAGCAGTGGAAGAGACCTGGTATAAATTCGGGTGTGGCCCCCGTCCTGGGTCAGTTTTTGACACAGAACAGATTTCATAAAGGCTGGGCACAACCTAAATGGTAATTCGAGTCTCCAGATGTCGTCAGCGAATTCAAGAAACTGAGGTTCCAGAAAGCAGAGGGCCCAAGCCTATGATGGAAATAAGTGTTGTTGACAGGACCCAGTGAGCACCCACAAGAGTGCTGAGGGCCACAGTTCTCAGCAGAGTTCCCTTACACATGTGTGAGCATGCTCATCACACACACAGAGAGGCTGGCTTTTGAGACTGATGACTGGGACGCCTCCAGATTTTGAGAAAAGTTAGATGATGGGGCCCAGGGGGACAGTATGGCGGCCTCGGGGTCACCTTTCAAGGAGTCTCCCCAGAGGAAATATGCAAACAGACAGTACTTGGGTCTTGAGTTAACCTTCAATATAAATCCAAATAAAAATGGCCAAATATAACCTGACCCAAAATAAGGTTGTCTGGCTTTTCAGCAACTCACCTAATTCTCATGGAGTTTGCTGACTCCCTCCATGGGGCCTCTTGAGGGAAATACAGAGCAGGAGATGAGGAGGAGAGGCGTGTCTTGGATTAAGAACCTGGGTGATATTCCTTGGGGTACAGATGACTTAGCAGCTTCCACCCCGAGGGTATGTATTGGGAGTTGTGTTACTTGACAAGGGGGCTGCTTATTTGGAAGCAGAAATCAGGGAGTGGACTTCACTACTTCCTTTACGTTGCTTTAATGTGAAAACCCACAGATTATGCCCCCATGGGCCTCTCCTCAAAGCCAATAAAAAGTTTTTACTGTTGTATTCGCTCAATATCAGGAGAGGGACTCTTGGTCCGTCCGGTACACTGGGGGCTCATTGTGGTGTCTTCCTAGGATGAAAGAAATCTTTTATATGCTTGGCTGTATTAAGGATCAGTTTTCAAAAATGGATAAAAGGTATGCCAAAGTGCATGGTAATAA